>NC_053024.1:148726990-148828649 GCF_003073215.2 Triticum urartu | reverse complement strand
CTCCTTCCAAATAGGTTCATCATGTTCGCATACAATTTTCTAAAAAAAATTGGGTGACAACAATTTATCAACAAAACTTTATAAGATTTATAACAACTACTCATAGGGATACATAGAGACCATAGCAAGCATTCAAACTACTTAGAACTATAAGAATTCAACATGCAAGCTCATCTACAACAACACCAAGAGTAGCTAATTATTCAAAATATAAACCACTAAAACAAAAACTAATTGGACAAACGGTGAGTCACATACCAAGCAACAATCCCCTGAAACAGTTTCAGAAACGGAGCTTCGAGTAAAGAGATCAAAATCCGCGGGTTTGAGAGCAAGAACACGAGAGAGAGAGAGAGAGCAATGGAGATTTTTTTCTCGAAGTGATGATGTGGAGGGATAAGTGAGGGGGCCCACGTGGGGACCACAACCCACCAGGGCGCGCCTGGGGGTCCTGGCATGCCCAGCTGGGTTGTGCCCACCTGGTGCACCTTCCTATGATATTATTTGCACCAGAAATTCTTAAATATTCAGAAAAAAACCATGTATAATTTCCTGGGCATTCTGAGAACTTTTATTTTTGGGTCATTTTTTTATTGCACAGAAAATTCAGAAAACAGACAAAACATGGCATTTTATTTTATTTAACTAATAAAAATAGAAAACGAAAAGTAGGGACATAAGATAGTGCTTACTAAATTCATCAACTTCATACCGCTCAAAAATGATCCATTAATAAGGTTGATCAAGTCTTATTAACAACCACTTTCGATTAGCATGAAACCGAAGAACTTCCGTAAATCACTAAGTTACCTCAATGGGGATATTAATGTCCCCAACAATAAGCATTTCGTATTTCTTTTTGACAGTAGGTAGAGGTATTTGGAAACTTTTAATAGTGATTGTCGGAGATTTTTCAGTAACATTAATACCATTCACTTGGAACTGTTTCTTCGGAAAGTGCACCGTATGCTCATTACCATTGATATGAAAAGTGACCTTGCTTTTATTGCAATCAATAATAGCCCCTGCAGTATTCAAGAAGGTTCTACCAAGGATAATCGACATGTTGTCGTCCTCGGGCATCTCAAGTATAACAAAGTCAGTCAAAATAGTAACATTAGCAACAACAACGGGCACATCCTCACAAAACCGATAGGTATGGTAGTTGATTTGTCAACCATTTGCAAAGATATTTCAGTTGGTGCGAGTTTATTCAAATCAAGTCTTTTATATAAAGAGAAAGGCATAACACTAACACCAGCTCCTAAATCACACAAAGCAGTTTTCACATAATTCTTTTTGATAGAGCAAGGTATAGTTGGTATTCCCGGATCTCCAAATTTTTTAGGTACTCCATCCTTAAAAGTATAAATAGCAAGCATAGTGGAGATTTCAGCTTTCGGTATTTTTCTCTTATTAGTGATGACGTCTTTCATATACTTTGCATAAGGAGGCATTTTCAAGATATCAGTCAAGCGAGTACGCAAAAAAGACTGGCCTCAGCATTTCAGCAAAGCGTTCAAATTCTTCATCATCTTTCTTTTTAGTTAACTTAGGTGGAAAAGGTAGAAATTTTTGAACCCACGGTTCTCTTTCTTTACCGTGTTTTCTAGCCATGAAGTCACTTTTACCATACCTCTTATTCTTAGGTTGTGGGTTATCATGATCAACATGTGGTTCTATCTCAACATCATTGTCTAGTTCTTCATTATTTGTTTGACTATCTTCATGAACCTCATCATTAACTTTTTCATTATCATAAGGTGAGTGTTCACTACCAGGTTGAGTCTCAACATCAGAGATAGAGACTTCATTATCATTATCAGGAGGTTTTTCTATTTCAGGTTCACTAGAAACATGCAAAGTCCTATCATTTGTCTTTTTCCTTTTCTTTCTAGAAGGACTAGGTGTGGTGGTGTTGTTCCTTTGTGAATCTTGTTCTATTCTTTTTGGGTGTCCCTCAGGATAAAGTGGTTCATGAGTCATTTTACCTCCTCTACACTACTAGGGAAAACCTTATACACAGAAGTTTATCAGCAGCGCGGTCTAAAATGAGGCGCTACTACTAATTAGTAGTAGCGAGGGGTATAAAACCCACGCTACAACTAAGTTGATAGTAGTAGCGAGGGTAATAAACCCGCGCTACTACTAAGTGGTTTGCACCATGCCCCCCGGGAAAAACCATAGTAGTAGCGAGGGGTATAAAACCCGCGCTACTACTTAGTTGATAGTAGTAGCGAGGGATATAAACCTACGCTGCTACTAAGTGGCCTCCACTTTTGCACCATCCGCCCCGACCCGATCCACTCCCACCCCATCACTCTCTCTCTCTCATCCCTAAAAAACTCTCTCATGCCGGCTCCTCTCCCCACGATCTCCTCACCGACGCCGCCACCCCATCCCCACCCCGCATCTCTCTTTCTCTCTCTCGACAGCACTCGAGCAAATCTCCGACGACGGGCCTCCTCTATTTCGGCGGCGGTGGAGGATTTTGGCACACGCGATGAGGCATCCATCCTTCCATGATGGCCTGATGGGCGGAGCGAGGTGGCACGTCATCCACGACCTTCACCCCCAGCGGCGGCGTGCGTCGAGGAGTCGGGGGCTCTAACATGAGGCGCGGCGCCGCTCTCCCCTGCACGGCGGCAGTGGCCTCCCGCCGGTGGCAGTTACAGATTTTCTCGCGGCAAATCTGAGGTCAGCGGGTCTCCGACGCCACGGGTGGTGGTCGTGGATGCCGACGCAGGGGATGGTGCGGGCTGCGCGTGGTGGTGGGGGACGCTGACGTGCTGCGCTTTGGTTTGTTTTCTCGCCGATGCGGAGCTTGCTGCACGGACTGCCCAGCCTAGGGGGTTGGCGAAGTCTCGTGTCATGGTAGACACTACTTCTGCTGATGCGTGTGCGGCCAGGTATTGTCACTAGTTTCTGATGATAGCATTTGTAGCGTACAGACATTAAAACCATGACGATTCACCACTACTTCTGCCTCCCATTTTAGTGTCAATTGATGCTGGTTCGTGATAGTAGTCCTGGGATAGTAATTGATTTGGGATTTTGGATTTGATTCACTATTGGATTTATTCTACTTTTTAGTTGTGTAAAAACAGAGCAAATTATCACCAACTGACATGGCAATTTTACAATCTTTTTATAGCTATCATCTTTTTTTAGTAAAACTAGGCCAATGCCCATGCGTTGCAACGGGAAGAAGAAATGTTATATGAGTGATACAACATCATCATGTACTTTATTTGGCTATCAAGAATTAACTCAACAAAATACTTTATTTGGCTCTATACAACATCATCATGTACACTGCACATATCTATTTAAATAAAAATATTTCTTCATATCTACCTCCTAATACATTGCTCTTAAAAGGTCAAAAACCTAATGCTTTTCCAAAATATATCTACTTATCTGAAAAAACATTCTGGAATTTCTTCCACATGTTTGAGTAAAAAACTGAAACCGCCATAATTATCCAATTAAGTGCAAATGGAAGTCGACGAATTCATAAGCAATACATTCCCGATTAAAATTCAACTCACATGTGTCGGAATCCTCCACTTCTGAGTCACAACTTAGAATAGAGAGTAATGCAAGAGATAGGAACCCATGTGTGTAGCGATTTAACAAGCAATTTAAAGTCAAAATCATCAGGATCAATAGCTTACCTATCCACCCTGTTATGGTCCACGCTGTCCTTGCAGCAATAAGTGTATGAAAGAAAAATAAGAGTGCTGCTTGGCTGCACCTTGTGCTCATGTCCAAACTTTAGGTTCAGCAAAGAAAAGCTAAAAAAGAATTTAGCTCATGCAAGTGTCACCACACAAATAGACTAACGACTGATATGCTATTTTAACCAATGTCGGGCATTTCGTCAAGCATGTAGTGCACAGTGAGATATAGAAGGCACACATCGTCTCAGAGATGACTTCTCCCTCGGACAGGCCTAGATCCAGCATCTCAACAACCAAGTGATTCATATTGGTATTGTGTCCCTAGGAGCGTTTGTCAGGATGCTATCTGTACCCAACGAACCGTCGATTTCTTCAGTTAAATTGCCAACACCTTCAGTTAATGCTTGAGTAATCCACAGCAACTCTTCGCTGCCGGTTGAAGCGTGGAAAGCTGCAAGTCGAGGTGGCACTAACAACAAGCGATACCTTCAACCACAACAATCAAGCAAGTGCTAGATCATAGGCTACACTAAGCAAGTAAATAACGTGCTTCACACACTGCCTAGTACAAAGCAAAAACTAAAGGAGAACAGAAGATAACTACATGACCTTCGCTTTGCATTATGTGGTAGTCGTCGTGCTTGCAGGGGAGGAGGCCAGATGAGTCAAGCCTGGCCTAGCCGCTGACGACAGCCAAGGGTGCTCGATTGAGCTTGTGGATGATGTCTCGTCTCTCGACGGTGAAGTCACCAAAAAACCGAATGACATGGTTCCTGTCCCTGTAAGTAGCAGTGCTCTCTTCCTATAATTGCTAGAATGTAGATTGTATATATGTTCTGATCAATGCAAATGCTGAGCCATGTTCCACTTTTACTGCTCTACGTTATATTTTTACTACCTGAAGGGGTTAAGTACAATAGTTTTGGGTTTCTACAGTTACAAGGGCTTCAGAGTTCCACCTTTTTTGTATTATCTAATTATGAAATAACAAGCATTTTCTGAAGTTCAGAGGGGTTGTGATTGCTAGTTCCTGCTAGGTAATCATAAGAATGCTTGGGTTATTACTCAAGGACGTCGGACACTATTTTCGGGATAATATGTTAAATGCAGAATTATCGATCTTCCTTAGTGGATGCCCATGGTTCGATCATGTGTCAGTTCCTATCAATGCAAGTGCTGAGCTACGTTCCATTTTTACTATTCTGTGTGATAGTTCTTGCACTTTACTACGTTCCCTCTTAAGGCGGGCCACCTTTCACACTAATAATGAGTTTGTTGCGCATTAATCTAGAAAATAGAAGTTCAGAACCTGCACCTCTAACCCTATGTCGATGAGCAACAAGCTCATTCTTTTGCGATTTTCGTTCACTTGCATGTGTTCCCTTGAAGATCAGTGTTATGTCTTAGATTCTGTTGCTTACTCATTTTGCTAATGCAGCATGTCCCTAAAACAAACGGAGACATTCCTTCCTTTGATGAAGCCATTTCAGATCACTGGAGACTTCTCGACAAGTTGGTGCTGTATGGCCTGGTCATCTAGTTCCTCAACCCCAAAGTTCTGTTATTTATTTCCTTCATGGTGTCTCTGCATACTCGCTGCTTGCTTCTGCTTACCATGTGGAGGTGCAGATGGGGATTACTGACTTGTTTGTGTTCTGTTTTCTGTCGATGCAGTGCAAGCGTCCATCGCCGCAAACACATGGGTGGTCAGTGGGAATCCCCAGACCAAGAGTATGGATCCATCTCACTTCTCTATCATTTGGCCATGATGATGATGATCCAAGTTGTAACATTCTTAGATTGGATTTATGGATGCATCGCTTTAATGCAATAACTAACCCTCATTCGCATCCATTCAAGCGAGATCCACTGGTTGTTATTCCTTAATTATCCTAGTCAATCTGAACAAGTTTATAACATCTCTCTATGCACCCGATTAGTCTTGTATCCCTGAAGCCATGCACTTTGGTCTTATAGTTCACAGCAAGTGGTGTGATGGGCCATTGTTTGTCCTTGTTGGTCTGCTTTCATTTTGGAAAATCATCCTATAAGATTTGTGCTGTCCTATCGAGCAATTGATCTGATGGGTTGTGAGCTTTTTAGCTGTCCAGCATCACCCTATGGCAGATAATCATTTCTATTATGTGTTAATGCTTTACTTTTAAACTACTTCAAAAAACCAAAGAAATTGGATTCTTTTAGCCGTATTATCCTTTGAACATCTATATGAAATGATCTAAGTTTAAGTATATTTAGTTTTGAATAAAACTAAAGGCAATTAATGTGAAAATTAGATATGTCCTATTACCTGGCAATATATAGTTCATCTAGGCTTGGTTGGCAATATATATTATCTAGACATTAATTTCATTTGTTTGTAGCTATTACATAGGTGATCTCTTGTTTATAGAAATCACTCACTTTTTTGTTTTCGTATATTTATTCCCGTAGCTACTGTACATCACAACATGCAAGGAAATATATGTCTGCTGAAATTTAATTTTATTTGTTTTTTGCTCTTTATAGAAATCTTGGATTCATAAATGGGCGAAGCACATAAGGGAGAAGAAGATGATTGCAAGGATGGAGAGGGAGCAAATCATTTGGAGGGATAGAATGCCACTGGTTGGTGTTTTTATGCATTTTTTTGCTTTCAACTGTGTTTGCACTAGCTGGGAATAAGTGAATAGGCAATAAGTGTAGATGTATGGATATGCTCTAATGCTCCTGGTTTACTATAAATCTTCGATTTGGAATGATGTGTAATGCTGCTGGTTTATTACAAATCTGGGCTTGTTTTAGTTGTTAGAATTGTATGCATAAAATGGAATTGATGGATTTTATTTTTTTAATTCCTAATTAGTTAGTAGTAGCGTGGGGGTGAAATGGAGCGCTACTAGTAGCGTGTGGTACTATAGACGTGCTACTACTATTTCGTTAGTAGTAGCGCGGCTGACATCCGCGCTACTAGTAAAATGTTACTAGTAGCGCGGGTTTACACCGCGCTACTACTAACTATTAGCTGTAGTGCGATACTAGGAGCGCGGGTACCCGCGCTGCTAGTAGCCATTTTACCCGCGCTGCTAGTAGCCTTTTTCCTAGCAGTGCTAGTTTCTACTCTAACAGCAAAGTCATGTATATTATTATTCATTTCATCAAGCAATTCTCTTTGAGATTTAGCAACTTGTTCTAATTGAGTTTGAACCATAGAAGCATGCTTTCCAACACCTCTAACATCATTTGAGATTCTAAATAACAAGTCACTCAAGTGAGAAATCATATCAGAATTGTATTTCAATTGTTTCATAACATTTGCATTGAAGTGATCTTATTTTCTAATATAGTTTTCAATCTCATAAAGGCATTGGCTAGGGTGCATATTGTGAGGATTGTCATTTTCATTGAACTTCATTAGAGAATTTACCTCTACCACCTTAGGAGGTGGTGTATTATTAATACCTTTTTCCTTCATAGATTTCTTTGCCTCTTGCATATCTTCAGGACTGAGATATAACATACCCCTCTTCTTCGGAGTGTGTCGTGGAATTGTCACGGCAGATGTCCTTAGTGTTAGGACTTATCGCGAGGCCAACACATCTATGTGGTAGCTTGAGAGGGGTTGAGTGGAACGAGAGACGTGAGGTTTTACCCAGGTTCGGCCCCTCACGGTGGAGGTAAAAGCCTACGTCATGCTTCATTGATATTGATGATGATGATCATGATTACAAGGGAGCTCTATCTCGAGAGCTATTGAGTTGTCTGTCTAAACCTAACTTATCAAAAACCTTCCCTCTTGGGGTGCCCTGCCCCTCCTTATATAAGTTAGAGGGGCGGGTTACTGTGGAGTCCTATTAGGATTAGGACTAGTCTACCTTCTAATACAAACCGGATACAAGTCCGGGTCTTAACTCCTTGTAAGGTAAATATTCCTCACGCCTTTCCTCTTAAACCGGCCCACCATTAACATAAACCGGCCTTCTGGGCCTTGGGCCTTGTCATTCATCTGTCCCGCCTTCCAGGTTATCAGTGAGTCATAATGTTCAGGTAGGTTTCTTGTAAACCGTCTGATCAGGGCAGGTCGCCAGTGAATCGCCAAGTGTAAACTGGGTCTCAAGTAAACCGCCAAGCCCGGCCGGGTCATATTTCCGGCCGGGTCATACCGCGGGGTATATCCCCGACATTAGCCCCCAGTTTAGCTTGGATTTATGCATGGTAAACTTATGCTGCAAAAAACACAAGAACAAATTTGACAGGTTGTGCCCCGGGTTAAGAAATTCTTGTAAACCTGCACCTGAACATCCTTAAGTCCTTGTCATTTCCTTCTTCTAGAAAATCCGGGTCAACAGACCAGCTTCATAATCAATTTGCTTGCATAAGAAATATTGTAAATCAAGAATCCATTTGAGTCGGCCTTCAATGCTTTGACTTGACAAAAATATTGGTCTTTGAAATATTCAACTGATATCCAGCTGGCTTGAAAATGTAGAACTTGCCGGTTTATGATTAGCACCATTGCCAGGTTATAAAAACTGATAATTCCGGGTCATGACTGTTATAGACACTAGGTCATGATTGTTACCAACACCAGGCGGCACAATTAATCTTCCTGCTTTGCTCAAAACTGAGAATTTGAAGATGTTCCTCCTTTATATGCATATTACATGTAGCCCCCAAGTCTTAAGAGGAGAACATAGTGATAGCTTAAGACTTGCTTCAATATAAATGTTACAACCTTTGAAGAAATCCAGATTGTTCATCTCAGTCACTAGTCAAAACTGACTATTCCACATATGTAGCCCCCAAGTGCCAGGTTGTCATGCTTGCAGCAGCCTGGGACTTATAATTTCCTTTATGCTCATAAAAACTTCAACCAGTGTAGCCCCAAGGGCCGGGTCATTTATGCAATAATGAGTAGGGACTTTATAAATATGATCATGTAGACTTGAATTAGCAATGTGTAGCCCCCAAGGGCCGGGTCATTATGCAATAATGAGCAGGGACTTTATATATATATACTTCATTGAAAATACCGTCATATGATGTAACCTCGTCATGGGGCTTGAACCCACGTCCACAAGGTTAAAAGCTTTGTGCTTTACCAACTGAGCAGTGAATCCTTCAATATAATGGATTAAGACTTGTGTACCTTGAATCATTGATAGGAGCAATTGGTAGCCCCCAAGGGCTGGCTCATTATGATGTGATGAGTCGGGTCTTCAATAAGGCCAATAAAAATGACTTTGCATTAGCCCCCAAGTGTCATGGTGCATGCTTGCAGCGACATGAGACTTGCATATTTGATATAATCTCAATTTTAATAATGTAGCCCCCAAGTGCCGAGTCGTAAGCCTGCAGCGACTCGGGACTATTCCTTCAATTGTAGAATAAATCATATCCATTGATAATATAATAGCCATTGAGCTAAAGCGACTTTGAAAACCTTAATCATAATACTGGTTATTAATTACCATAAAAAATCACGCCATGTTGGCTATTGGAAGATTTGAATAATATAATCCAATGATGTATGATCGCATGATTCCAATGGTGCAATCCAAATATATACTAGCGACTTATAATCCCAAGCCAGTCCAGGTTAATAGACACTTGATAATTTATCATCATACTGGCAACTTATAGTCAAAAGCCAGACCGGGTTAATAAACGCCGGTGATTTATAATCATGCTTTATTCAACCTATTTCTGCATACAACAAGTTTAAAGTGTCCTGGCGGTTTACCGCCAGACGGGTCATAATGCCCAACATATAACCCGGGTTTAAAACCAAGGCTGCACTTAAGAATAATCAAATATGAAATATATCATACTTGTGACATTTAATCACATTGTTGGTTTACCAATTTTTGGTAGTAAAGGTGATAACCCAAATTTTGAATACTGATAACTCTTGCCATGTCTTGCCGGTTTATAGTAAAACTGTACCGGGTTGTAATAAACACCGGATTATCCATATATAATACTGGCAACTTGTAGTAGAAACCAGACCGGGTCAATAAGCACCGGATTATAGCTGATCATGTACTAAAAACTTGTAGTTGAAAGCCAAGCCGGGTCAATAAACGCCGGTTTATCATAAGATAATATGAACCTCATCAAAGGAGAAAACTTGGCAAATAAAAGCATAAAAAGAATATGCAAGGCTTTTCATGGGCTGCTAGGCCCAAAATCGAGGCTTTTCATGGGCTGCTAGGCCACTGAGTTAAACCGTTTTACAAAGCCTTTTAAGATGGACCTCACATTAACCAATCGTTGTTTTAACTTTGAAAAGTTCAGGGTCTATGAGATTGACTTGTCAAACATTCGGCGGGTCATACCAGGATTACCTGGACGGAGTGGCTTACTTAAAGAGGCAGGATAACCCGAGGTTTTAGGTGAATACACCTGGCTTCCAAGCCTGGCTTGACAGCCTATTACAGGGGTGTAGACTCTTTATTCTTTGAGAAGCAAAGAGCCCCTGAGCTATATTTTGCGCTGTGCTCAGTGGGTGCCTATGTTTGAGTTATGCTTTTGCAACAGTCTCTTTGGCCCCCAAGTGATTTTCCTGGTGGCCTTACGCCGATCAAGAGGTGTAGCTATGGTTCGAATACGACCAAGCCCCCAAGTGATTTCCTTGGTAGCCTTACGCCGATCAAGAGGTGTAGTTATGGTTCGAATACGACCAAGCCCCCAAGTGATTTTTCTGAGAACTCGAACTTTGCGAGAGATATTTCTTCTTGAACCGGATGTTAAACCGGATTTTGAGAGCTTCAAAGCTTTGTGGGAGACATCTTTCCCTTGAACTGGAATTTAAACCGGAATCTTCATTTTTAGCCGGAAATTTTCTGACGGCCTTTAAACTCGAACTTGCGAGAGATTAATTTTTTTGAACCGGAAATTCTAAAACCGGATTTGAGAGCTTCAGAGCTTTGCGAGAGATAACTTCCTCTTAAACCGGATTTTGAACCGGATATTGAGGGCTTCAGCGCTTTGTTGGAGATGGGATTTACCTTGAACCGGATTGTAAACCGGAAGCATCATTGTGAGCCTAAATGTTTTCTGATGCCCTTTTAAATTTTCATCAATATGGTAGTAGCCTCCGGGACCGGGTTATCTTTCCCTCCACTACTAGGGAAAACCCTAGTAGTAGCGCTGGTTTTGTGCTCACTAGTAGCGCGGGTAGGCGCGCTACTAATAAGGTGCTACAGCTATTGCTTAGCAGTAACGCGTGCCCGCACGCGCTACTGCTAGGACAAGTAGCTGCATCGTTCGTTCACTCCCATGCTACTGCTATTGTAACTGTACTGGCAGCGTGTTTTCTCTCCATCGCTACTAGTATTCTTTTTTTATTTTTAGTGTATTTATGCGCCATCGTACAAATATTGGTACAATACCAGTTATGAGGTTTACATTATTATGTCCATAACAGTTTGTGAAATGAAGGTGGATTAGGTTCAAGTGGAGGCAATATGTGGTGCATGTCAAAAGTATACTACTAATCCAAACTTGATCAGTTTGGACTAGTAGTACTTTCGATGTGCACCACATGTTGCCTCCACTTGAATCTAATCCACCAGCACAAGCTATTTAATCATCATCATAGTCATTACCACCAACAATATTTATTTAATCACCACTAACACTAGCTAATAATAACCATCATAGTCATTACCACCAACACTAGCTATTTTATCATCATAGTAATAGTGTAGCACATCATCATCCTCAAACTCATTTCTAGGTAGCTAATCACTCCTGCTGCTCTCTCTTAGGTAAAATAACATAAAACATGTGTAGCTCTCCTCCTTGATCAAGTTGGAGCATGCAGATGAACCTGTCTCCTAATCATGGGTAGCGCATCTGTTTGCTGCCCCCTAGTACTTCTCTGCACTTCTCCATCACACATTTGGTGCAGTCTTGCACTATTAAGCATCCGTCGCTAATCTTGAATGCACTAAAGTAATCTGTAGGATATCTTGGCCGTAAGCTAATAATACTCATGGTACCTTTAGTCTCGATCCCATAAGGCACAACATTCATCGGGAGTCCCTGTTGAAGAACATTGTATGGTAACATACTTAGCAATGAAGTTTAGCTTCAAAAATAATGTATGGAAAAGATGCATTGAGGACAAATAGTAAAAATCTTACCATCCTTCCTAAATAGATGTGACTGTAGTTCATTACGAACACTATTGGTCGCACGTTTTCAGTACTAACATTTCTAAATGCAGGAAGAAAATTTGTCTTGACAGTATCAAGATCCTCAAGCCATGAAACATAATGACTTAGCTCCTCGCAGTTTAGTTCTGCCTCGGGACAGTAGTAGGTCCTGTCTACCAAGCGCTGGACATGTTTGCTTGCACCGAAATAGGCTGACAATACAAATTAGTTGTCAACTATTTTTGAATAAACAATATCAAAGACATAAATATGGTTGAGAAACTTACATAATGGTATAACTGGAGGCGTCTGCACATCGACCCAGATGTCGGTATTACCTTCAATATCATCTTCCGGACGAATATCAAAGGTGATAACCATATCAGGCTCAAATGCATAAGTCTTGCATAGTGCTCGCCATGTTTTGCATCCAAAATAGGTGTAGTCGTCTGAATTGTATAATTTTGCATGGAAAATATAACCATGCTCGGTCTTCAAGTAAACTTCCTTTCCTCCATAGTACGACTGAAACCTATCTTATCCAATACAAAAACTCTTGCATGGCAGGGGATACACTAGTAGAATAGTAAAAAAAGACTTGTCATGCTTAATGTCATGCTTAAATTATAAGTTGAAGCAAATGAAGCAAATGTCATGCTTAATTACAAAAAAAGACTTGTCATTGTGACTTACTGTATCCACTTCGAAGTTCTCGTCCAGCTTGATGCTGAAGCGCCTATCATCATCTAGGAAGATTCCGTCGCACAGGCCGTGCTCGTCTTCGCTGTATTTGCAAATACCGAAATCCTTTTCGTCGTCAGACATTTCCTATGTTCATAGTTAAAACATTAATTGAAAATTGATCGAAGACAACTACCAGGATACTCAACACACAAATCCGGGGCACTCGATATTTCCTACATCTTCTGGCACAAGTCATGCCAAAATTCGCGGAAAAATCCGGCATGACCTTTGCTAAAATAGGACATATCGAGCGCCTGAAATTTGCCGGAACGGAAATGAATCAACACTCCGGCAAAACATAGGCCACTCGGAGGTGTAACCTGCAAACATGGCCGACCACTTGGGCAAGCACATATCCTATTTGAGCAACACAAGATATACATTTCAAAATATCTTATTGGACTCAAATTAGCATGCATTCAATAAGCAAAAGTAAATCATCTCATGCATCCATACATCGTCGAATATTATCTCTAATACATCCCGAATAGTGTCATACATATAACATCACTAATACAACTAAAACCCTAGCACACGACGGGTATCGGCGCGGGCGGTGGACACCCACAGAGAAGGAACCATCATAGGATCATAGCTCAAGTGAGATCCCTGGAGAACCTGCCAGGTATTGGAGAACCTGTGCTCCAACGCAAACAAGTAGCGACGGACGTGCGCGTCCTCCTCACTGACACGGTGACGCACCACCTCTGCGGGGTCCTCGAGCCTCTGGACCATCACTGGCCCACGCGACCGCCACCAAAGAAGGTTCAGGTAAACGACAGGTTGGCTCCTCAACAACCTGCGCCCCCGACTCGACGACGAGGATGCGGGATAGGCATCGTCCACGTCGATGCGGGAAAAATTGCTTTAACTAAAAAAATAGCAACAAGTTCTTATTAACTAGCTCTATTAATTCAACTAGTTCTTATTAAAAATAAACTTACTATAAATAAAAATAAACTAGTACCTAATTAGTACCTAGTTCTTACTAACTAATTAGTACCTAGGAACTACTGCCCTAATTACCATCTAATTGATGAAGCTAGGGGTGGAAAGTGGTAGCGGATATTCCAATTATCCAACTATAAAGTGAAATAAGTGGTCAAATTTTACTCATTTTATGATTCATCTTAGAAATTTGATTCATTTCCACCCTTACATGAACCCTAACTCATTTGAGCCGCATCCGCATCCGATTCGTTTCCACCCTTACATGAACCCTAACTAATTTGATGCAACTAAAATATAAAGAAACCCTAGGCAGAGGTAGGGAGAGGGAGGAGCAGGCGTGCTCACCTCGGGTGCCTGCGACGAGGGAGGGGCAGGCGGCATCGAGGTCGGAGTCGGGGCTCGGGCGCGCGGCGGATGGCGGCGTCGAGGTCGGGGTCGGGGGCGGCGTTGAGGTCGGGGGCGGGGGCGGCGTTGAATCTGGGGTCGGGGGCGGCGTAGAGGGTGTGCGGAGAGCGCGCGGCGGCCGACAGGCAACAGCGGCGGCGAGAGTGGAGAGCTGGATTTGGGGGAAGTGGCCGTGGGGAAGGACGAACCCCGTGGTTAAGTCAGAAGTAGCAGTAGCGCGTTCCAGAAAACGCGCTACTGCTACGTTAGCTACAACGCTTTCTGGGATACACGCTACTGCTACTCTTTTATCTTTTCCCTCCTTTTTCATTTAGTTTTCTTCAAATTTTATTTTTTTTCCTTTCACCTTATTCTATTTCTTTCATTTTCAATTACCTTTCTATGTGCTTTCCATTTAATTTTATATCCTTTAGCAGTAGCGAGTTTAGATTAAAACACGCTGCTACAAAGAAAGTAGCGGTAGCGCGGTTCGATATATAGGTCTCTACTACTATGTGTAGCCTATCGGCTAAGCTGTGGGAATTTTAGTAGTAACGTGTTTAGAACAAGACGCGCTACTGCTAAAACTTTATCTACAACGCGGTTCGCACAGGCGCGCTACTGCTACTTAGCACCAGCGTGCTTCTTTGACCCGCGCTACTGCTAAAGTTCTGTGTATAAGGTTTTCCCTAGTAGTGCTCCATTGTCCTGAGGTTCTTGAATTCACTGAAAACCGACAATATTTGCTGAGTCATACCATTGTAGCCCCTGAGTCTCAAGGTGACTCGAGGAGTTGGCTTGAGATTCTCCATATTTGACCGTGATATAAACCGGCATAAGTTGTACATCATTGGTGCTGATAGCACGATGCGAATCTACAGAAGGTTGAGGTGACTGCGGCGGATTATAAATGATCCTGTATGAGCCATGTCAGCAACTCGGCCAATGGTTCCTTCCAACTGGCTGTTTTGAAGTTTAACCAAACTGTAGTAGCGGCGACTTGTGCGCCTGCTCATTGAGCAATCCAGTGCAAACGGCGGTTGATAGTATATGATAATTTGCCTCCAATTTGTCGAAAGAAAAACCGAGCCACCCGAGCTGTAACATCCCAAATATTCAAATTTGGAATGTTATACATTAGGTCATCATTGCATATCATATTTTATTGCATTTTGGCTAGATCCTAGAAATTCTACGCAACTCAAGGACCCACGGAGAGAGTTGGGAATTTCGTTATTTTCACATTTGAGTTTTTCTCAAATTTTGAAAAGAGGATCATTTGATTTTAATTATTTTATCTTCAAATATTTTGTTTATAAAAAATAAAAGAGAGAGGATAAAATGACTTCCTCAAAATAAAGAAATATCAAAGATTTAATATTAAAATCAAATAAGATTTTTATTCGGAGTTTTATCGCAATTTTATTTGAATTAGGGAAAAATATGCGTTTTTCAAAATTGCATTTTAGGCCCAAATAAATGTTCACCTTGTACGGCTTAGTTTTAGAGGATGGGGAAAATTTATTTCAGGATTTTTGGAGTCCGTTTAGTATCTCTTTTCTTTCTTTTTTCTGCACGTCGGAATTATTTTAAAAAAAGTCAAACTGACTCCGGGCCGTACCCGAGCGGGACTCCGCCCGGGGGCCTTTATAAGCTGCGCCACCCGAGCAGCCGAGGCCCAGCCGCAGCTGAAGCCCACCGCCGCCCAAACCCTAACCCTAAACGCGCCCCGCCGCTGCGCGCCGCCGACGCCGCTGCCGCCCCGCGCCTTGCCGTCGCCCCGCCGCCCAGAGCCGTCGCCCGCGCCGCCACCCATCGTCGCCCCGCCGCCCGTCGCCGCCGACCACCACCGCCGCCTGCGCCGCCACCCGCCCTCGCCGGAGTCGTCGAGTTAGCCGGAGCCGCCGCCGCGGTTTTTATTAGAAAACCTTCGGTTTTTTAGAACCCTAGATCCGTTTTTTTAGATTCGGTTCGGTATTTTCGGTTTAGTTAAATAGCGGACGCCCGTTCGTACTTTTGTTTTAACGAACGGTTTTCGTCCGTTAGCCACAGACAGCGAACGTTCATTCGTTAGCCTGTTCATCAGTTTTTCTTTTTCTCGGATTTTCCGCGATTATTTTTTATCGCAATTTCTGATCCGATTTTCATTTTAGTATAACTTTTCACTTGTTTATCGGAATCAGGCGATTCAAGCGCCTAGAGTTTCGTCTCGAAACCCTCTTTCTGTTTAACCAACTTAAACAAGTTTTTGCTACTGTAAAATTTGACTTTAGTCCAGATTAGTAAATGAAGCTTGTTTCTTTCGCCATTTGAGTTTGGTTGCTTCGTTTGATTTGATTCTTTTTGCAAACCGGAGTTCTTAAGTTGAACTTTATGGTTAGATCTCTTATTTGAGTTTTACCCGTGCCCTTGCTTGATTGCTTATTATGTGGTTGTTTGATTGCGATAGAGTACCGGAGTGCGAAGCGTGCTACATCGAGTCTCTAGGTTTCACGGATCATCAGCAAGGCAAGTAACACTTTGATCATACCTCTTTACTACCCAGTTTTATTGCATTGGATCAATCCTCAAACAATTGCATCGTTAGGATCTGAATAAATTGTGGGTTGGGAAGTAGATGAGGTAGTACCTATTCACCTATTTACACTACAGGAATCAGCTACTTTGCCATCTGCCACGGCAGACGACAAAGGCATGGATGGCTGACGGCAAAGGTCTTTGTCGTCTGCCGCGGACGGCAAAAGGGGACGGCAAAGTAAGGTTCGGCAAAGAGCTACTTTGCCGTCTGCTTCAGGCGGCTGACGGCAAAGGGGCCTTTGCCATCAGCAGCGGACGGCAAAGAGTGCAGACGGCAATAAATGCGATGTTACTCTGTTAGGTGGTTAACGGCAGGCCTTTGTCGTTCGCCGCTGACGGCGAACTTCGGAAGGCCTTTGCCGTCCGCCGAATGATGTCAGCCGACGTCACTACATGGCAGGCCTTTGCCGTCCGCCACTGTAGGCAAAGTTTTTACTCTTTGTCGTCCGCCGCCGACGGCAAAGCCTTTGCCATCAGCCACTGTAGGCAAACTGACCAATTTGGTCAGCCACCCAGGAAGCACAGTTGCCTGCCACGTGGCCTCTTTGCCGTCGGCTGCTGATGGCAAAGAGCCCTTTGCCGTTGGTGGCAGACGGCAAAGAGCCTGCATATTGTCTCTTTTTCTGTTTTTTTAATCCAACAATTTTCACAGCAAATATATATGACATATGTTGGGGAACGTAGCATAAATTCAAAATTTTCCTACGTGTCACCAAGATCTATCTATGGAGTCATCTAGCAACGAGGGATGGATCTACATACCCTTGTAGATCGCGCGCGGAAGCGTTCAAGAGAACGGGGTTGATGGAGTCGTACTCGTCGTGATCCAAATCACCGATGATCCTAGCGCCGAACGGACGGCACCTCCGCGTTCAACACACGTACGGAGCAGCGACGTCTCCTCCTTCTTGATCCAGCAAGGGGGGAGGAGAGGTTGATGGAGATCCAGCAGCACGACGGCGTGGTGGTGGAAGTAGCGGGATTCCAACAGGGCTTCGCCAAGCGCTGCGGGAGGAGGGAGATGTATGGGAGGGAGAGGGAGGCGCCAGGGCTTAGGTATGGTTGCCCTCCCTTCCCCCCCACTGTATATAGGGCCAAGGGAGAGGGGGGGGCGCAGCCTTGGCCCTTCCTCCAAGGAAGGGTGCGGCCAAGGGAGGAGTCCCTCCTCCCCAAGGCACCTCGGAGGTGCCTTCCCCCTTTAGGACTCTTCCTTTTCCCCTTCTCTTGGCGCATGGGCCTCTTGGGGCTGGTGCCCTTGGCCCATATAGGCCAAGGCGCACCCCCTACAGCCCATGTGGCCTTCCGGGGCAGGTGGCCCCACCCGGTGGACCCCCGGGACCCTTCCGGTGGTCCCGGTACAATACCGGTGACCCCGAAACTTGTCCCGATGGCCGAAATAGCACTTCCTATATATAATTCTTTACCTCCGGACCATTCCGGAACTCCTCGTGACGTCCGGGATATCATCCGGGACTCCGAACAACTTTCGGGTTACCGCATACTAATATCTCTATAACCCTAGCGTCACCGAACCTTAAGTGTGTAGACCCTACGGGTTCGGGAGACATGCAGACATGACCGAGACGTTCTCTGGTCAATAACAAACAGCGGGATCTGGATACCCATGTTGGCTCCCACATGTTCCACGATGATCTCATCAGATGAACCACGATGTCAAGGACTTAATCAATCCCGTATACAATTCCCTTTGTCTAGCGGTACGATACTTGCCCGAGATTCGATCGTCGGTATCCCGATACCTTGTTCAATCTCGTTACCGGCAAGTCTCTTTACTCGTTTCATAACACATCATCCCGTGATCAACTCCTTGATCACATTGTGCACATTATGATGATGTCCTACCGAGTGGGCCCAGAGATACCTCTCCGTTTACACGGAGTGTCAAATCCCAGTCTCGATTCGTGCCAACCCAACAGACACTTTCGGAGATACCTGTAGTGCACCTTTATAGTCACCCAGTTACGTTGTGACGTTTGGTACACCCAAAGCATTCCTACGGTATCCGGGAGTTGCACAATCTCATGGTCTAACGAAATGATACTTGACATTAGAAAAGCTTTAGCATACGAACTACACGATCTAGTGCTATGCTTAGGATTGGATCTTGTCCATCACATCATTCTCCTAATGATGTGATCCCGTTATCAACGACATCCAATGTCCATGGTCAGGAAACCGTAACCATCTATTGATCAACGAGCTAGTCAACTAGAGGCTTACTAGGGACATGGTGTTGTCTATGTATCCACACATGTATCTGAGTTTCCTATCAATACAATTATAGCATGGATAATAAACGATTATCATGAACTAGGAAATATAATAATAACTAATTTATTATTGCCTCTAGGGCATATTTCCAACAGTCTCCCACTTGCACTAGAGTCAATAATCTAGTTCACATCGCCATGTGATCAACACTCACAGGTCACATCGCCATGTAACCAACATCCAAAGAGTTTACTAGAGTCGATAATCTAGTTCACATCACTATGTGATTAACACTCAATGAGTTCTGGGTTTGATCATGTTGCTTGTGAGAGAGGTTTTAGTCAACGGGTCTGCAACATTCAGATCCGTATGTACTTCGCAAATCTCTATGTCATCTTGTAGATGCAGCTACTACGCTATATTTGGAGCCATTTCAAATAACTGTTCTACTTGGAGCTATTCTAAATTGTTGCTCCATTATACGTATCCGGTATCTCTACTCAGAGCTATCCGGATAGGTGTTAAGCTTGCATCGACGTAACCCTTTACGACGAACTCTTTTACCACCTCCATAATCGAGAAAATTCCTTAGTCCACTAGTTACTAAGGATAACTTTGACCGCTGTCCTGTGATCCATTCTTAGATCACTCTTGTACCCCTTGACTGACTCATGGAAAGGCACACTTCAGGTGCGGCACACAGCATAGCATACTGTAGAGAGCCTATGACAAAAGCATAGGGGACGACCTTCGTCCTTCCTCTTTCTTCTGCCGTGGTCGAGCTTTAAGTCTTAACTTCATACCTTACAACTCAGGCAAGAACTCCTTCTTTGACTGATCCATCTTGAACACCTTCAAGATCATGTCAAGGTATGTGCCCATTTGAAAGTACCATTAAGCGTTTTGATCTATCCTTATAGATCTTGATGCTCAATGTTCAAGTAGCTTAATCCAGGCTTTCCATTGAAAAACACTTTCCAAATAACCCTATATGCTTTCCAGAAATTCTACGTCATTTCTGATCAACAATATGTCAACAACATATATTTATCAGAAATTCTATAGTGCTCCCACTCACTTCTTTTGAAATACAAGTTTCTCATAAACTTTGTATACACCCAAAAATCTTTGATCATCTCATCAAAGCATACATTCCAACTCCGAGATGCTTACTCCAGTCCTCAGAAGGATTGCTGGAGCTTTGCATACTTATTAGCATATTTCAGGATTGACAAAACCTTCCGGTTGTATCACATACAACCTTTCCTCAAAAATCGTCGAGGAAACAATGTTTTGATATCCTATCTGCAAGATTTCATAAATGATGCAGTAATTGCTAATATAATTCCAACAGACTCTTAGCATCGCTACGAGTGAGAAAGTCTCACCGTAGTCAACTCCTTGAACTTGTCAGGAAACTTCTTAACGACAAGTCGAGCTTTCTTAATGGTGACATTTACCATCATTGTCCGTCTTCCTTTTAAATCCATCTGTACTCAACAGCCTCACGACCATCAAGTAGTTCTTCCAAAGTCTACACTTTGTTTTCATACATGGATCCTCTCTCGGATTTTATGGCCTCGAGCCATTTATCGGAATCCGGGCCCACCATCGCTTCTCCATGGCTCGTAGGTTCATTGTTGTCTAGCAACATGACTTCCAAGACAGGATTACTGTACCACTCTGAAGCAGTACGCATCCTTGTCACCCTACGAAGTACGGTAGTGACTTGATCCGAAGTTTCATGATCACTATCATAAGCTTCTACTTCAATTGGTGTAGGTGCCACAGGAACAACTTCCTGTGCCCTGCTACACACCAGTTGTAGTGACGGTTCAATAACCTCATCAAGTCTCCACCATCCCCCCACTCAATTCTTTCGAGAGAAACTTTTCCTCGAGAAAGGACCCGATTCTAGAAACAATCCCTTATTGCTTTCGGATCTGAGACAGGAGGTATACCCAACTGTTTTGGGTGTCCTACGAAGATGCATTTATCCGCTTTGGGTTCGAGCTTATCAGCCTGAAACTTTTTCACATAAGCGTCGCAGCCCCAAACTTTTAAGAAATGACAGCTTAGGTTTCCCTAAACCATAGTTCATATGGTGTCATCTCATCGGAATTACGTGGTGCCCTATTTAAAGTGAATGTGGTTGTCTTTAATGCCTAACCCATAAACTATCGTGGTAATTCGATAAGAGACATCATGGTATGCATCATATCCAATAGGGTGCACTTATGATGTTCGGACACACCATCACACTATGGTGTTCCAGGCTATATTAGTTGTGAAATAATTTTCACAATGTCTCAATTCTGTGCCAAACTCGTAATTCAGATATTCATCTCTATGATCATATCATAGATATTTTATCCTCTTGTCACGACGATCTTTCAACTTCACCCTGAAATTACTTGAACCTTTCAATAATTCAGACTCGTGATTCATCAACTAAATATACTCAACATCTACTCAAATCATCTGTGAAGTAAGAACATAACGATATCCACTACATGCCTCAGCACTCATTGGACTGCACACATCAAAATGTATTACTTCCAACAAGTTGCTTTCTAGTTCCATTTTACTGAAAACGAAGCTTTCAGTCATCTTGCCCATGTGGTATGATTTGCATGTCTCAAGTGATTCAAAATCAAGTGAGTCCAAACGGTCCATTTGCATGGAGTTTCTTCATGCATATACACCAATAGACATGGTTCGCACGCCTCAAACTTTTCAAAAACGAGTGAGCCCAAAGATCCATCAACATGGAGCTTCTTCATGCATTTTATACCGATATGACTTACGTGGCAGTGCCACAATTAGGTGGTACTATCATTACTATCTTTTGGCATGAACATGTGTATCACTACGATCGAGATTTCAATGAACCATTCATTTTAGGTGCAAGACCATTGAAGGTATTATTCAAATAAACAGAGTAACCATTATTCTCTTTAAATGAATAACCGTATTGCGATAGACATAATCCAATCATGTCTATGCTCAACGCAAACACCAATCTCGATGGTAGAGGGAGCGTGCGATGCTTGATCATATCAACATTGGAAACACTTCCAACACATATCGTCAGCTCACCTTTAGCTAGTCTCCGTTTATTCCGTAGCTTTTATTTCGAGTTACTAACACTTAGCAACCGAACCGGTATCTAATACCCTGGTGCTACTAGGAGTACTAGTAAAGTACACATCAACACAATGTATATCCAATATACTTCTATCAACCTTGCCAGCCTTCTCATCTACCAAGTATCTAGGGTAATTCTGCTCCAGTGGCTGTTCCTCTTTATTACAGAAGCACTTAGTCTCGGTTTTGGGTTCAACCGTGGGTTTCTTCACTAGAGCAGCAGCTGAATTGCCGTTTCATGAAGTATCCCTTCTTGCCCTTGCCCTTCTTGAAACTAGTGGTTTCACCAACCATCAACAATTGATGCTCCTTCTTGATTTCTACTTTTGTGGTGTCAAACATCGCGAATATCTCAAGGATCATCATATATGTCCCTGATGTATTATAGTTCATCACGAAGCTCTAGCAGCTTGGTGGTAATGACTTCGGAGAAACATCACTATCTCATCTGGAAGATCAACTCCCACTCGATTCAAATGATTGTTGTACTCAGACAATCTGAGCACAAGCTCAACAATTGAGCTTTTCTCCCTTAGTTTGTAGGCTAAGAAAATCGTCGGAGGTCTTATACCTCTTGACGTGGGCACGAGCCTGAAATCCCAATTTCATCCCTCGAAACATCTCATATGTTTCGCGACGTTTCAAAACGTCTTCGGTGCCTCAACTCTAAGCCGTTTAACTGAACTATCACGTAGTTATCAAAATGTGTATGTCAGATGTTCGCAACATCCATAGACAACGTTCGAGGTTCAGCAACTGAGCGGTGCATTAAGGACATAAGCCTTCTATGAAGCAATGAGGACAATCCTCAGTTTACGGACCTAGTCCGCATAATTGCTACTATCAACTTTCAACTAAATTTTCTCTAGGAACATATCTAAACAGTAGAACTGAAGCGCGAGCTATGACATAATTTGCAAAGATCTTTTGACTATGTTCAGGATAATTAAGTTCATCTTATGAACTCCCACTCAGATAGACATCCCTCTAGTCATCTAAGTGATTACATGATCCGAGTCAACTAGGCCGTGTCCGATCATCACATGAGACGGACTAGTCAACGTCGGTGAACATCTTCATGTTGATCGTATCTACCATACGACTCATGCTCGACCTTTCGGTCTTCTGTGTTCCGAGGCCATGTCTGTACACATGCTAGGCTCGTCAAGTCAACCTAAGTGTTTCGCGTGTGTAAATCTGTCTTACACCCGTTGTATGTGAACGTTAGAATCTATCACACCCGATCATCACGTGGTGCTTCGAAACAACGAACTGTCGCAACGGTGCACAGTTAGGGGGAACACTTTCTTGAAATTTTATGAGGGATCATCTTATTTACTACCGTCGTTCTAAGTAAACAAGATGCAAAAACATGATAAACATCACATGCAATCAAATAGTGACATGATATGGCCAATATCATATTGCTCCTTTAGATCTCCATCTTCGGGGCTCCATGATCATCAACGTCACCGGCATGACACCATGATCTCCATCATCGTGTCTTCTTGAAGTTGTCTCGTCATCTATTACTTCTACTACTACAGCTAATGGTTAGCAATAAAGTAAAGTAATTACATGACGTTTATGTTGACACGCATGTCATAAATAAATAAAGACAACTCCTATGGCTCCTGCCGGTTGTCATACTCATCAACATGAAAGTCGCGATTCCTATTACAAGAACATGATCAATCTCATACATCACATATATCATTCATCACATCCTTTTGGCCATATCACATCACAAGGCATACCCTGCAAAAACAAGTTAGACGTCCTCTAATTGTTGTTTGCATGTTTTACGTGGCTGCTATGGGTTTCTAGCAAGAACGTTTCTTACCTACGCATAAACCACAACGTGATATGCCAATTGCTATTTACCCTTCATAAGGACCCTTTTCATCGAATCCGATCCGACTAAAGTGGGAGAGACAGACACCCGCCAGCCACCATATGCAACTAGTGCATGTCAGTCGGTGGAACCGGTCTCACGTAAGAGTACGTGTAAGGTCGGTCCGGGCCGCTTCATCCCACAATGCCACCGAATCAAGATTGGACTAGTAACGGTAAGCATATTGAACAAAATCAACGCCCACAACTACTTTGTGTTCTACTCGTGCATAGAAACTACGCATAAACCTAGCTCATGATGCCACTGTTGGGGAACGTAGCATAAATTCAAAATTTTCCTACGTGTCACCAAGATCTATCTATGGAGTCATCTAGCAACGAGGGAGGAGTGGATCTACATACCCTTGTAGATCGCGCGCGGAAGCGTTCAAGAGAACGGGGTTGATGGAGTCGTACTCGTCGTGATCCAAATCACCGATGATCCTAGCGACGAACGGACGGCACCTCCGTGTTCAACACACGTACGGAGCAGCGACGTCTCCTCCTTCTTGATCCAGCAAGGGGGAGGAGAGGTTGATGGAGATCCAGCAGCACGACGGCGTGGTGGTAGTAGCGGGATTCCAACAGGGCTTCGCCAAGCGCTGCGGGAGGAGGGAGATGTGTCATGGGAGGGAGAGGGAGGCGCCAGGGCTTAGGTATGGTTGCCCTCCCTTCCCCCCCACTATATATAGGGCCAAGGGAGAGGGGGGCGCAGCCTTGGCCCTTCCTCCAAGGAAGGGTGCGGCCAAGGGAGGAGTCCCTCCTCCCCAAGGCACCTTGGAGGTGCCTTCCCCCTTTAGGACTCTTCCTTTTCCCCTTCTCTTGGCGCATGGGCCTCTTGGGGCTTGTGCCCTTGGCCCATATAGGCCAAGGCGCACCCCCTACAGCCCATGTGGCCCTCCGGGGCAGGTGGCCCCACCCGGTGGACCCCCGGGACCCTTCCGGTGGTCCCGGTACAATACCGGTGACCCCGAAACTTGTCCCGATGGCCGAAATAGCACTTCCTATATATAATTCTTTACCTCCGGACCATTCCGGAACTCCTCGTGACGTCCGGGATCTCATCCGGGACACCGAACAACTTTCGGGTTACTGCATACTAATATCTCTATAACCCTAGCGTCACAGAACCTTAAGTGTGTAGACCCTACGGGTTCGGGAGACATGCAGACATGACCGAGACGTTCTCCAGTCAATAACCAACAGCGGGATCTGGATACCCATGTTGGCTCCCACATGTTCCACGATGATCTCATCGGATGAACCACGATGTCAAGGACTTAATCAATCCCGTATACAATTCCCTTTGTCTAGCGGTACGATACTTGCCCAAGATTCAATCGTCGCGTATCCCGATACCTTGTTCAATCTCGTTACCGGCAAGTCTCTTTACTCGTTCCGTAACACATCATCCCGTGATCAACTCCTTGATCACGTTGTGCACATTATGATGATGTCCTACCGAGTGGGCCCAGAGATACCTCTCCGTTTACACGGAGTGTCAAATCCCAGTCTCGATTCGTGCCAACCCAACAGACACTTTCGGAGATACCTGTAGTGCACCTTTATAGTCACCCAGTTGCGTTGTGACGTTTGGTACACCCAAATCATTCCTACGGTATCCGGGAGTTGCACAATCTCATGGTCTAAGGAAATGATACTTGACATTAGAAAAGCTTTAGCATACGAACTACACGATCTAGAGCTATGCTTAGGATTGGGTCTTGTCCGTCACATCATTCTCCTAATGATGTGATCCCGTTATCAACGACATCCAATGTCCATGGTCAGGAAACCGTAACCATCTATTGATCAACGAGCTAGTCAACTAGAGGCTTACTAGGGACATGGTGTTGTCTATGTATCCACACATGTATCTGAGTTTCCTATCAATACAATTATAGCATGGATAATAAACGATTATCATGAACAAGGAAATATAATAATAACTAATTTATTATTGCCTCTAGGGCATATTTCCAACAACTATATAGATATATTTAACAGCAAACATATCACATATCCAACACATAATTCCATATACATATTACATAGCAAAGTTTCATCAACATAGCAAGTTCCATCAAGTTCCATCCATACACATTGTTCCATATACATATTACATTGCAAAGTTTCATCAACATAGCAAGTTCTATCATAGCAAGCTAGATACAATGCAAAGTTTTAGCAAAGAAAAAGCAAGGACTCCATCATAGCAAGCTAGCTTCCATGAAGTGAGTTAAATCTGCAAAATGGTAAATAAGAAAGTTAGAAATAGGTGAATAGAACAAGAACAAGAAGACTAGAACAATAAGTATATGTCATTTATGAGCTACCTTAGGTGAAATGGATCATATATGACCTAACTAAGTTGAAATGGGTTGTTTATGAGCTAACTTAGTTGAAATGGATCATTTATGAAGACTAGAACAATAAGTATATGTCGTTTTTGAGCTAACTAAGGTGAAATGGATCATTTTTGAGCTAACTAAGGTGAAATGGATCGTTTTTGAGCTAACTAAGGTGAAATGGATCGTTTTTGAGCTAACTAAGGTGAAATGGATCGTTTTTGAGCTAACTTAGGTGAAATGGATCATTTATGAGCTAACTTAGGTGAAATGGATCATTTATGAGCTAACTTAGTTGAAATGGGTCGTTTATGAGCTAACTAAGGTGAAATGGATCGTTTTTGAGCTAACTAAGGTGAAATGGATCGTTTTTTAGCTAACTTAGGTGAAATGAGTCATTTTAGAGCTAACTTAGGTAAAATGGATCGTTTATGAGCTAACTAAGTTAATTATGCAATTTTTGACATAAGTAAGCTAAGTACATATCGTTTTAGAGCTAACTTAGGTAAAATGGATGGTTTATGAGGTCAGTAAGCTTATTAAGTCATTTTGGAGGAAAAGAAGCTAACTCTAGGTCATTATGGTAAGCATATTGGAGGAAATAAAGCTAAGTCTAGGTCTTTATGCATTTGTTAAGCAAAACACTAGAGAAACTTACCGTGATCACGGAGGTGTAGGAGCGGGCTGGCTCACGCCGGTAGCTGGAGAAGGATCGTGCGATGCGTTTCTGGAGTTAAGCTGCACCAAAGATCATTTCCAATGTCTCATTAGCGTTATGACACTCAAATGTTAAGACTAGCAAGTAATGTCCATTCAAATTAAACTCACCGTGCTCCCAGGAGCAATCACTGGCATCGGCGGAGCGGTCTGACCGGACTTCAAGCACACAGACTGCACATTTGGTTTTCACAACAGAGTCATACTAGTTAGTAATGAGACTCAAATGTTAAGACTAGCAAGTAATCACGTGGCGGCACTTCATAATAGACATCCCAACCTTTCAGATTTGGATTAGTTTGGTAGGCCCACGGTAGATAGAATACTTGGGTCGCCTATTGAGCCGTAATATAGACATCAGGAACATCTAAATGGGTGCTTTGGTTGATTTCAACTAGCCCTATATGTTCATGAGTCCTTCTAGTCTCCTTCGGCTGAAACCAATAACATTTGAAGACTACGACATTCGGTGGGTTTTCACCATAGAACAGAAGTTCATAAATTGCTTCAACTCTCCCATAATACTCGGTACCTCCTTCGCCGATAGCAGATACACAACAATTTGTAGACTTTTGGTCGGCCATAGATAGCTCTTTGCCATAGGTACGAAAGCGATACCCGTTGATGTCGTACTTGTCAAATGAACGGACCTTATAGTCAAAACCATTAGCGACTTGTCTCAATTCGGCGTCCATAGACTCTGAATTAGCCTACAAGTTTAATATGGAAGGATTGTTGCATTACGCACAAATTAGCGAATGAAATGAAATTGTCTAATAGAAATTACCGTTTGTTTGAACCAAGAGATGAAACCGGGATAGCCGCCTCCTTGCTTTGCGAGAAGCTCATACTCTTCGACGGAATCCTTTTGGATCTCCGCTCCGTACGAGAATATGGCGACGTATCGACTGTATGACATATCCAGGAATAAGAGTAGTTCAAAGGAAATAGAAGTTGCGAAACAATGTACCGAGAACTTACTCGATGTACGGTCGCACTTCTATCAGGTTGTTGAAGATATACAATGAAATGGTCCGTCATTCTTCGTTATCCAAAGATACTGGATGTGAAACACTAGCTGGTGCGAGATTCCCTTTGAATAGGCTGAGGTTGGATCCACCCTTTTTAGGGTCGTCAGCATTGTACCGAGGCTTCGGATTATGCAAATGATGATTTTTGGCTTCGTAGTGCGCTGTTACGAAGTTTGCCGCCTCCTTTGTGATGAATGCCTCAGCCATCGATGCTTCAATTCTACGTTTATTTTTACATTTTTCTTGAAGTGTCTTCTGCATCCTCTCAATTGGGTAGCACCAATGATTTTGCACGGGCCCCCCCAATCTTGCCTCGGTCGGGAGATGCAAAATCAAATGCTGCATTGGATTAAAGAAGCCCGGTGGAAAGATCTTCTTTAACATGCAGATCAACTCCGGTGCCAACTCTTCCATTTCTTCTAGCACGCCAGGCGATAGTTCTTTCGCACAAAGAACACGGAAGAAATAGCTGAGTTCTGCCAGTACTAGCCATTCATCCTCAGGGATGAAGCCACGCAACATCACCGGCATTACCCGCTCAATCCATATGTGCCAATCATGACTCTTGAGACCAAATATCTTTAGTTTATCAAGATTCGCTCCCCTCTTTAGATTCGCTGCATACCCATCGGGGAACATCAACTGTTGTTGCACCCACAAGATAATTTCCCTCATAGCTGGCCTTCCAAGATTGAACCATGCCTTTGGCTTTGTCCAGTTCTGCTTTCCTTTTGGTTCTTTCATGTTTTGTAACGGCCTATCACATAGCGCCTCCAGATCGACTCTAGCCTTAGTATTATCCTTTAACTTCCCATCTATGCCGAACAATATACCAAAAAGTGCCTCGGCGCTATTCTTCTCAGTGTGCATCACGTCGATGTTGTGTGGGCAAAGGAGGTCTTTGAAGTAAGGCAGATCCCATAAGCATGTTTTGTGAGTCCATGCGTGCTTAGTATTATACCCCTTGAAGTACCCTGGACGTTGTGGATCTGGCTCGAGAGCGTTTAACTGATCCAGGGTCTGTTGGCCTGTCAATGCAGGTGGTGCAGAGTTTTTGACAACTCTACCCCTGATGAAGTTCTTCTTGTCTTTCCTAAACTTATGGTGAGGATCCAGGAACTGTCTGTGCATGTCGAAGCAAGAAAACTTGCGACCGGCCTGAAGCCAACGAAACTCAAGAGCTCCCTTGCATGTGGGGCATAGGAACCTTCCATGCACACACCAGCCAACGAATAGCGCATACGCCGGCAAGTCATGCGTAGAGTACATGTACCAGACACGCATTATGAAGTTCCGTTTGCTAAAGGCGTCGTATGTCTTGAACCCATTATCCCAGGCTTCTTGCAATTCGTCCTTAAGCGGCTGCATGTACACATTCTTATTTTTCCCCGGATAGTTGGGCCCTGGAATTATCAACGTCAGAAAAATGTTCTTTCTTTGCATAATCTGTCCGGGGGGAGATTGAGTGGAAAGACAAATACGGGCCAACAACTGTATTGGGCTGCCGTCATACCAAACACACTGAACCCATCCGTGCTGATGCCGACTCGAGGATGCCTCGGATCTGCCGCTTTGTCAGCACGTGATTCATCAAACTTTTTCCACGCAACACCATCCGATGTGTGTACCATCATCAGATTCCCATCTGCATCTAGTTCGGTTCTTTTGCCTATTTTGTGCCATGTCATCTGTCTGGCCGTCTCTTCGACCATGAAAAGACGTTGAAGTCTTGGTATGATTGGCATATACCGAAGAACACTAACGGGGATTTTGGTCTGTGTCTTCTCACCCATACCGTTGTCTACCACAATATACCTGGAAGACTTGCAAATGGGATCCAACATTTCATTGAAGGCCTTTACAGATTCCTCCATCTCCTTGTCCGGATCCCGAGCATCATCATAGTCTTGCACCATGTTTTCCATCCCAGTACCATGCTCGTCGGTGCGACGACGATCCACCTCAGCTCGGTCACGTTGGGCAGACTCACCATGAAATGTCCACACCGTATAATCGGGCGTAAAACCACTCTTCTATAGGTGTTTGCCCATTTCAGCCTCTGTCTTCTTTTCCCAATTGCCGCACCGGGAACAGGGGCACCAGGTTTTCTTCTGGCCATTTGCAAATGCGGCTTGCACAAACCCCTTGGTTTTTGTGAACCATTCAGTGCTCCATTTGTTCTTACCAGTGTGACCGGTATACATCCACGCACGGTCACTCATCTTGACTTTCAGAGCTACTAGACACACAACAATTATATATGTAATTCACCATGTATATATTCATCAGTTGATCTACTTTGTCAATTTTATTACGTCCATGCAACCTACACTCTAATAGGTAATGATAGGTCCTAATCCCACCCGTGTATGTGTAGATTGGGTTCATTTTCCCATGCTATGCTCCGGATCCGACGCAAAATTTCGGCAGCACCTCCCCGCTGTTCTCCTGATACACGTCTCTGCAATAAACAGAGAGGATGTGTACCCGGAGAACAACAGGGGAGGCACTGACGAAATTTATGCGTAGGATCCGGAGCAAAGCATATGGGAAAACGAACCCAATCTACACATACTCGGGCTGTCCATGGATAGTGTTGGACAATTCGAAATAATCAAGGTTATAAATATGCAAATGCATGCATATTTATAACTATGACGCTTTCGAACGGGAGACACATATTGGTTACGCATACTGATGATTCAAGACACATATATAGCTAGCTATCAAGTTTCATCGGATAGATCAAATAATTAATGGGGGAGGAGGACATGTCATTTCTGCTCACCCACGAACGAAGGGGCAGAGCTCGTCAAACGCACGGTGAGGTCATCGAACACCAAACCTCGCAGCGATGAAACAACTGCACATTTAAAACTACCCGATCAACACAATTAGATATGATGTTTTTCATAACAAAATCGAAAAATATATGACCTAACTAATAATTCACAAATATATGACCCCGTCGGCCTCTGCAAGGCCAAAGAACACCTTTTTGGGAGGTGTCGAGGGTCGGGGTGTCGTGTCGGTGTCGGGGTGCCGTGTCGGGGTCGGCGTGCTGTTTCAGGGTCGGGGTGTGGTGTCGGGGTCGGGTCAGGCTCGGGGTCGGGGTGTCGGGGTCGGGGTCTCGGGGACGGGGTGTCGTGTCGGGGTGCCGGGTCGGGGTCGGGGTACCGTGTCGGGTCGGGTTTTTTTCCTCTTTTTTCCTTTTCTTCTTATTCCTCTTCTTCCTTTTCTTCCTGGCGGTGTCCTGGACTAGGGCGTACTCAACACGTCATCTCCTGATCTGATAGATTGGGCCGAGGACCCCCGTGGCCGTATACTCATGGGCCAGTTCGGACAACTGCCGCATAGAAGGAAGATTCCACAAGACTTGGCGATCAAGACAAGGACTTCTCCCCACCGGCGTATTCAGCTAGGACTCTTGTTAACCTAGGCCTCTGGTGCATTATATAAACCAGGGTCAGGCTAGTCGATAGATCACATATACATACAATCATACCATAGGCTAGCTTATAGGGTTTAGCCTCCTTGATCTCGTGGTAGATCTACTCTTGTACTACCCATATCCTCAATATTAATCAAGCAGGAGTAGGGTATTACCTTCATCGAGAGGGCCCGAACCTGGGTAAAAACATCGTGTCCCTTGTCTCCTGTTACCATCCGGCCTTGACGCACAGTTCGGGACCCCCTACCCGAGATCCGCCGGTTTTGACACCGACATTGGTGCTTTCATTGAGAGTTCCGCTGTGTGATCGACAAAAGGATCGATGGCTCGCCTGCAGATCCACTGCGACTTCGGCATCTTCGCCACCAGCTCGGCTGGTCACCTTGGTTCAACCAAGAATTACGCCCCGTGTTCGGATCACCATGTTCGAACGAGGGCCTTCATCAAACATCAACTCCGATCTATATCAAGATCATGGAGGAATCATCTATGGAGCTCGGGGGCTCGACGTCAACATTGCCCTCAAGCGACTGTGCTGTTTTTCTGGACAGCAAACTCGTATCTGCCGCCACCACCTCCTGGAGTATCGCTTTGACGATCGCTTTGGTGGAATTGTGCAGAATTGTGTCTACAACAACCCTGGAAAATTTCGTCGAGTTCCGATGGAGGAATATTTGGCAATCCACGGTATACCGGAGCCCTATCAAATCTGGACGGGAATTTGGATGAGTTTAGGGCGTGGTGTCTAGCTTCAAGCTCGGACGTCCTTTGGAAGATCCAACCGTTGATCGGCTGCGGAATTTCTGTATCTACCACCTCTCAAAATTTTAGCTCGATCCGATCTTCCAAACTCCGGGAACCTTCCGATTAGTGCATCACTTTTCGGATCTGTTTTCTGCGCGAAAACGAGTCCGGCCCGAGTTCATCTTTTTTATGAATAGGATTTCAGACATCCCTTTTGAAGGAAGTTTTGTATGGGGTATTGTGTTTTATTGCCGAACACATCCCACTAACTTTAAGATCTTTTGAACATGATCTTCAACATCATGCTGGTGTCAAACCAGTCCGGCAATATTACTCCACGGCTGCCGACCTGCGCTAGACACGGCGTCACTTTGTTGAGCCAAGCTCAACTTCTTCGGATCATCATCTCGGCAAGCCAAACAAGAGTCCGCATCGCGAAGGATAAATCATCACCAACATCGCCGCCCCACGGATTACACGGAGCGGGCATACCGGCATCGCCGCACGGTCGCTTCATCAAGCCGGCATCGACCACGTCACGACCTGCATCGACAGGGCCGCACTATTGCTTCTTCAAGCTGGTGTCCATCACGCCGACCTACTTCGACTCATCGGCTGACATCGAGGCTTCGACATCTCGGCTGGACCGGGGGCTTCGCCATCTCTTCATCAACCTACTCCAGACACTTCGGCGTCACTAGCCGACCAGCTCCGTCACGTTAGCTGGGCCGAGGGCTTTGCCTCGGCGAGTCAACCTTTACCAGCATTGCCATGCCATCGTTTTATCGCCCATCAGGCAATGGGTGTGCGGAGCGAGTCCTAATTTTTGGAATCACCTTCCTTCGGATGGCTACAACAAATAAACCAGGTGCTATTAACCTCAATATTTTTTGCTTGTTTGGGTTCATTTTTTCCCAAGGAATTATTACTCTGGTTTGTCCATGATATGTACACAGGTCTATCAAATGGTGACCGCATTAACGACGGTCGCGTGGTGGTTCGATCAGTTTCCGTACATAATCCGGCGAACATCGCATCCGGAGCTCGGACCGACCTGTGAATTCAGGCTTTGCCACGCCTTTACTACATCACGCCGACGCCCTGCATCGACATTGACTTCGGCGCCAGGCCATATTTCTTCTATTCCTCACTTTGCATAAATTATTTATTATGCAACATTTTTTTTCATTATCATTATTACTATTATCTCCAGTTTGCACTATTTTATGTGGCACAGGAAAATGATCCAGCCGGACTATATCCTTTGGCGTCACCTCGGCTGGACGGGGGGCTTCGTCAACACTTCATTACCCCATGCCTGGGACTTCGGCATCACTCTGCCGGCCTGCATTGACCGTGATATGTCACCACTTCAGAGTGCCGAGCTCTTTGCTCCGCCACCTCAGGACCGGCTTGGGGGATGGCACCTTGTCCCGCATCAAGCTCGGACCGCGTCATCAATACCGAACACATTAACCAGCTAAGTTGCCTTCATGCTCAAAGTTTTAAATTTTTAACTTGTGTTCGGCTCGACCAAGCATTATACTTTTTTGGAAAAAAGTTGCTTCTAAAAAATTTCCTTGTCCAAGCTTTGTTTGTGACGCATAAATTCAAATACCCCGTTTACTTGGGGGCTTCCTTCATGAAGTTTTTTCCTCTTGCATATGATTATACTTGTACGGCTTCGTTCCTTGTTCGTGTATTACGCCACAATATGCACCATATTGACTTAAGCGATTTGCAAGCCGGGTTGCCTCGCTCCTGTGTTTACCCCTACGTTCCCGATTGTTTGGCTAGGGAGTAAAGGGAGCACCTCTGCGATTGTCACGATCGGGTCGCCCGAGCTGGACCTCAGACTGGGTGAAGCCGAAAGCTAGCGCTCTTATAGTTTTCAATGATGGTCGGCACACAACGGAACTCATGAGTACAAAAAATCTATTGCACAAGTCTCATAATAACAATGAGCACCGAAGAAAGGTATCGGTGGGGGTACTATTTTCTTCGAAGATGCTTCTTACACTTCACGGTAATATAGCATAAGTTCCTTGAGAGCGCTTTGTCTGTTACAGCCTTATGGCCTGATTGCCTGGTTATTGGAAACACCGTCGATATTCTCGACCGATGGAGTACATAACACTTTTCGGTCCTTAACCGAAGAGGGAGAAGCCGACGGTCGGTTAAGACTCGTTTAAAGTTCGGTTGAACATAGATATGATATAAGTACTTCGGTACATGCAATCATTCTTCTACCCAAGTCACTTGGGGGCTCTTAAGTTTATTTGAGCCGTTTTATAATAAGTGTTCTTCTTATCAGTCGTTGCAAACTTCTATTATTATTATTATTATTATTATTATTATTATTATTATTATTATTTATCACTCCTTTTTTGGACGCGAGTGTGCCGTCACTAGCCGGGGAGCCTAATTTCTCTCTCAAAGCCGCTAGAGTTTAGTTTGCTAAACTGGCCTAATGAGAAGTACTCCGCCCTCGGGATAGGAGGTTGAAGCCGTAGGCTGACCCACTCGAAGTCTTGAGATAGGATGTGTCATGTTAAAGGACGACAGAAGCACTTCTTTTTTCTAAGACCAATTTTCGGATTGGCACCGAACACTTGATCTTGTTCGGACGTCATGTTTTTACTGACGTTTCTTGGTTTTCCAAGCTTTTTGGCACTTTTAAACTATTTGTGCTTTTCTAGCATTAGTCTCGCAGTGCAACGCCGGACACCTTTAGGGATTCGGCAAAAACATTCTCAGATATTGCTATATATGCATCGGTTTCGAATTGTGTCTTCGGTCAATAGTTGGGTTGCCCGGCTCCTACACTTGCTTCCTACGTTCCGTTTTGTTCGGCTAGGCATGCAAAGGGAGAACCACTGCGATTGTGCTTCCATCTCACATGGTTAAGCACCTCAGTGGAGAAAGCCGAAAACTGACTTTCACAATAAGCGTAAACTGGTCAGCGATCCGATGACTATGTTAAATGATGGGCCGTTCATAACATTGGCTGAAGTGTTTACGGCTTGACCGCGACTGTCGCCGAACACTACCGGGGGCTATTAACTGGCCTCCCAAACTAAATCCTCAATATTTTGCTCTTACATTAGAGCTGAGGTTTAATGATCATGCTTAGCATGACAACCCAAAGAAAGGAACCGATAGCGGGACTATTTTCTTTGGAATACATTTCTTCTGTTAAACAGTAATATAACATATTTCTCTGCGTACCTTTGTTTGTAAAACCGTGTGGCCAGATTGCCTTGTTTGTCGTAAATCTTTGCCCTCATAAAGGCTTTATAAAGTAGGACAAACACTCCTCGGCTACTGGCCAAGGAGGTGGAAGCCGATGGTCGGTCAACAAAGTTTTGTACAATGCGGATCCGAGCATTAATGACGTAAAGTACTTGGATACATAGAGTCATTACACATAATTTGTGATTTTACTACGGATATTGATCCTTAATTCAGCCACCCGTGCCCGCATTAAGGCTTGGGGGCTACTGGGCTTCGGGCTTATTATTTACAAATATTAAAGGGGCACATCGATCCCCTGATCTGGTGTTGCCACCCGACCAGTGTCTCGGGGGCTACTGCATTGCTTGACCAATGCAGAAAATTTTATGTGCAATATAGTTTCCGAGGAGATTTTGATCCTTAGGTTGGTCGGCCGCACCCAACCTGAGTCTCGAGGACTGAGCATGCCGCTTTTAGTGTCCCGAAGTATTCTACCGAGCTTGGACTTGATCCTCAGGCCGATTTTGTAAATCAACCTGAGTCTCAGCGGCTACTGGGATCAGCAGTCTTACGTCATCCTTCAGGTGCATCTCGAGTTTTAGACCGATACACACCTTGAGGGCTACTGGCTATATATCTCGGCAGAGAATAAATTGCACCAATAAAAAATATTCACAAAAATCGGCCCACATTCGGGGTGGTGCACCACCTCGGAAGTAGCCCGACATAAAGCTCGGGCGCTAGTGGCTGGCTCCATAGAGGGCATTTCCGGCATTAAGCTCGGCTAAACTCCTTCAAACTTCTTTGAACCAAGTTGATTTACGACACCTCGGATATAGTCCGGCGTTGGAGCTCGGATACAGTCCGGCGTTGGAGCTCGGATGCATAGTCCGGCGTTGGAGCTCGGATACATTCCGGCGTTAGAGCTGGGAAGCGGTCCGGCATTGGTGCTCTGCTGCAAAAGATACCTCGAATGCGGTCCGGCGGTGGAGCTCGGACGCAAGAGGACACTGCCTCCCGGGAACAACTTCAAACCCGAGGTGTGGCATAAAAACAAACAAGGCATTGATAAAGTCCGGAAACTTAAAGGGGCTCCTCGAATACCCGACGTGTAAACCCGTCGAATGCATTTCGGCGATCCTCAAGATCGAAGATAAAGAAGATTTGTTGAACCGGTTTTCAAGACCGACGACTGAAGATGAAGAACAGTTCGGAAGAATCGAGGAGCGTCCCTAACTTGAAGACCGGTTCAGGGGGCTACTGACGGTGTCCTGGACTAGGGGGTACTCAACACGTCATCTCCCGATCTGATAGATTGGGCCAAGGACCCCCGTGGCCGTATACTCATGGGCCAGTTCGGACAACTGCCGCATACAAGGAAGATTCCACAAGACTTGGCGATCAGGACAAGGACTTCTCCCCACCGGTGTATTCGGCTAGGACTCTTGTTAACCTAGGCCTCTGGTGCATTATATAAACCAGGGCCAGGCTAGTTGATAGATCACATATACATACAATCATACCATAGGCTAGCTTCTAGGGTTTAGCCTCCTTGATCTCGTGGTAGATCTACTATTGTACTACCCATATCCTCAATATTAATCAAGCAGGAGTAGGGTATTACCTCCATAGAGAGGGCCCGAACCTGGGTAAAAACATCGTGTCCCTTATCTCCTGTTACCATCCGGCCTTGACGCACAGTTTGGGACCCCCTACCCGAGATCCGCCGGTTTTGACACCGACACTTCCTTTTTCCCTCCTCCTCCTCCTTCTTCTTCTTCTTCTTCTTCTTCTTCTTCCTCCTTTCCTTTTTCCTCTTCTTCTTCTCCTCCTCTCCTCTTTTTTCTTCTTCTTCTTCCTCTTCTTCTTTTTTTCTTCTTCTTCTCCTCCTCCTCCTCCTCTTCTTCTTCCTTTCCTTTTTCCTCTTCTTCTTCTCCTCCTCTCCTCTTTTTCTCTTCTTCTTCTTTCCTAAAACTAAACTAAACCTAAAACTAAAACTAAAAAAACAGAAAAAAGGAAAAAACTAAATCTAAACCTAAAACTAAACTAAAACTAAACCTATAAACCTAAAACTAAACCTAAAGCTAAATCTAAACTAAACATAAACCTAAAACTAAAAAAAAGAAAAAAGGAAAAAAAGGAGGCAGAGCTCACCTGGGGTGGAGGAGGCGGGCGGGGCGGCCTGGGGCGGCGGAGGAGGGGGGTGGGGCGGCCTGGGGCGGCGGCGCCAGGCGACAGTGGCGACGGGGCCGGGCCCGGCCGGGGCGGTGGGCGCGGGGGGGCGCCGGGGCGCGGCGGCGCCTAGACGGCAGGGCGGCGGGGGCGACGGGGGCAACGGGGCGGGGGCCTGTGGGGCGCCGGGCGGCAGGGGCGACGGGGCGGCGCGCGGGGTGGTGGGGCGACGGGGTGGCGGCGAGTGCTGGGGGCGGCGACACGCATGTGAAGAAGAGAAAGAGAGAGAGGGGGCGGGGTGGGGCCCCTCCCTCTTTGCCGTCCGCCCCACTTTGCCGTCCGCTTATTTTCTCTTTGCCGTCTGCTAGCGGACGACAAAGAGGGGGGCCGTTAGGTTTTTTTAAGCAGGTCGTCAGTGGGGCCCCCTCCCTATTTGCCGTCCGCTAGCGGACGGCAAAGAACTGGCTGATGGCAAATTAGGTCTTTGCCACGAGCCAGTTCTTTGTCGTCTGCTTTTTGGTAGCTGATGGCAAAGAGCTTCTTTGCCGTCCGCTAGCTGACGGCAAAGAGCTGGCAGATGGCAAAGTACCTGATTCCAGTAGTGTTATTATCAAACCCTGGGAGTTACTTCTATGTTGCTTATACTGCTATGCTATGCTCGTAGACGTGGATTGGGTTTGATTGTATTCATGACAGATGTGAGATTTTTAATTAATGGTTCAACTTAAGGTGGCAACTTTGATACACATCTGGGTGTATTGAGGCACCTGGGGTATCCAGTGATTGCCTGTATTTTTGGAAATCCCGGGGTACCGTGTGATTTTCCTATGGACCGCCACCAGGCTCAAAGGGATCATAAGATTATTCATGCTAGAAACTTCCGTGTGCATCCACATGCCATTATGGGCTCTGGCATAGTTGAGTAAGTTCTGGGAAACATTTCCATGATGGGCTAGCAGATGTAGGGGATTGTAGGTGTACCGGCCTATCTATCGGTTAAGGGGACCTCTTCGGAAAACTGTGTCTCGGTCATCCGTTTCTCAAACATTATGTAGTGCGAGAAATCCAACGGAGGAGATCGAGTCTTGTGGGGAAAAGTGCACAAACCTCTGCAGAGTGTACAAACTAATCATGGTTAGCCGTGTCCCCGATTATGGACATCTTGAGTATCTAGTTCTTGGATTATCATGTGGATCTCATCACTCTTAATGTAATTTGATTGGGTTCCATGATGATGCTTAATTGGGATTGAGCTGGGTGAACCTTCTTAATGCTTAACAACTACCATGATAGTTAAATAAAATTTATTCCTTTGCAGTAGGGAAAAATTGGCTTTTTCGCAAAATCTAGTAACCATACAGCCTCCACCAGCCATATATGCATGTAGTGATAGCATTATTCTGTTCATTACTCTCTTGTGTTACACTGCTAGCATATTCCATGTGCTGACCCATTTTTAGGGCTGCAACGTATCATTTTGCAGAGTTTTCAGACGACAAGTAAGGAGCCTTCGGTCGTGGTATTTCACTCAGTGATGTCATTGGAGTTGATGGACTCACTTTATCTTCCAAGCCTTCCGCTGTTATTGTATTTAGATGGCCTTAAGCCATATTTATTGTAATAAGTTCTCTTTTGAGACATTCGATGCAATAAGTGTGTGATTGCTACTCTGTTATAAATCCTTCAAGTATTGTGTGTGTCAGCATTACCGATCCAGGGATGACACTTCTGCACAGAGATCAGACTGTCTGAGGTCTGGTTGCTACAAAGATGGTATCAGAGCACACGCTGACTTTAGGACACGACCACTAAGCCAAAACCCTAGATCACTACTCTCTTCTCATTTCTGACTCCTCTCCATTTTCTACTCTTTAGGATGGCGGACGCAAGGAACAATTTTGCACAACCGGATGACTACACACCTTTTGGACGCCACTTGAAGGAAGTCACTAGGTACCTGAACATTGGAATACCAAGCTTCACTAGGACTTACAACACCACTTTACCAGAAGAGGAGCGCTGGATGATTCAAGTTCAAGTTCCAGGAAGGACATTTACACCAGTCACTGAGCCCATAGAGTTTTCCTTTGATGCACCAACCTGGAGTCTAGGAAAGAGTATGGCAGCTCACGTTACCATGGGCAAATTGGAGAAGTTTACCATAAGGATATCAAGGATACTATCTACCAGATTTGTGGGCGCCGAGATGAGCAATGGGAGATGATCAGCACCAGGAAGGATAGATCAATTACCGCTTTCATCCAAGAGTTAAACCAGCACATTCGTCGCCAGGAGAATCAGATGTGTGCAGGCATGATAGATCTGAAGAAGGCAATGACAAGGATCACGGAGCTTGAAGAAGAACTCAAGGCTACACGCAAAGATTATGAGGAGGAAATCATCGTACTAGTAGAGAAGAATGATGACCTAGAAAGGAAGCTAGGAGTATTCATGGGAGACCCCGCGCTAGGAGGAGAAGACGACAAACCCAAGGAGATTCGTTCTGAAGACTACATCATCATCAACGACACCGACTCGGACCCTGACGATAGTGATGATGACTATGTTGATGAAGCTGGAGCAGATATCATGGAGTCTTCGACCGATCAATATTTCTAGTCGGCCACCATATCACTAGTAGTATTTCCCCATGTAAACAGTATAGTCCAAGCACTTTGTAACGATAGTTCTAGACCGATTGTATGCCCTTGCTTGATTGATTGAGTAATATGATTGTGTTTGTCTCATGTGCATATGGGTAGTGTTTTCTAACTAGACCTCATTCTATTCTATTCTCTTCCCTCTAAACCCTTAGATGCCTCCGAGACGTGACCCCGGATTTACCTTTCCACCATAGCTCACTCAGTTGATCCAGCAGCAGAATACCGTGATGCAGTTGTTAGTTCAGAACCAAGGCAACAACAACAACCCACCACCACCAACCCCAGTTGACAACTTAGCCCGTTTTCTGAGGCTGCAGCCGCCGGTGTTTTCCAGTAGCACTGTGCCGATAGTTGCAGATGATTGGCTCCGCAAGATTGGAAGGGAGTTAACCACTGCAGGATGCACAGATGCTGAGAAGGTGCGTTTTGCCGCACACCAATTGGATGGACCAGCAGCCTCATGGTGGGAGTATTACACTGTCACCTATCCTATAGCCGCTGTTACATGGGACCAGTTCTAGCAGGCTTTTCGCACTGCCCATGTATCAGCAGGAGCTATGGCCATAAAGAAGCGTGAGTTTCGCAACTTACGCCAAGGGGGACGCACCGTTAGCCAGTATGTGGATGACTTTAGCAAGCTAGCACGTTATGCCCCAAATGATGTTGCTACGGATGCAGCTAAGCAGGAGAAGTTTTTGGAAGGACTAAATGATGAGCTGAGCATGTAGTTGATGGTAGCAACCTTTAATAACTACCAACAGTTGGTATATAGAGCTCTCATGATTGAAGGGAAGCAGCGGCAGATTGATAACCGCAAGAGGAAGTATGGACAAGGGAAGTATAATTCTGGAGCCCAGCAGAGACCCCGTCTTACCCCGAACTCAGGATGACTTGTGCATAACCATGGAGGCCACACTCACAATGGAGGAAGTTCTCACAACCATAGTGGCTCCAAGAATGGTAATGTCGGAAGCAACGGACAGAACCGTTCCAACCCAACAACAACCGCCAAGAAAGATCTATGCCACGTTACTTGCTACAAGTGCCAGAAGACCGAACATTACGCCAATGAATGTCCTGAAGCTAAGAATGGGAACGGCAATGGAAGCTCTGGGAAGAAGCCCAATCCTTTCAACAGGGGACAAGTGAACCACGTTAACGTGGAGGAGATTGAAGCCCAGCCAGATGCAGTAATAGGTAAGTTTTTGGTTAAGTCTTTTACTGCAGTCATACTTTTCGATACTGGTGCATCGCATTCATACATATCAAGGGTATTTGTGGATAAGTATAAACTGCCCACCAAAGTTCTTAGTACACCTATAATAGTGATCTCACCAGGAGCAGAGTATATGGCAAGCCAAGGATGTTTTCAGATACCGTTGGCCATAGGTAGGAACGTTTTCCCCTCAGATCTGATAATTCTGGAGCCGCAAGGTTTGGATGTGATTCTGGGTATGGATTGGCTATCGATGTATGGAGGGAACATCGATTGCGCTAGTAAGTCGATTTTTCTCACCACCCCAGAAGGAAGAAGGATCAAGTATGTATCCCGGCATGTGTCGATTAGGACTCAAGTAAATTCCTTATCAGGAGTTGTACAGGAGGAAGTACCAGTGGTGAAGGAATTCCCGAATGTATTTCCCGAAGACTTGCCAGGCATGCCACCGGATAGAGACATTGAGTTTTTGATTGAGCTTTTGCCAGGCACAGGGCCAATATCTAAGAGACCATACAGGATGCCCGCACATGATTTAGAGGAAATTAAGAGGCAGATTAAGGAGTTACTGGATAAAGGTTATATTCACCCAAGTTCGTCACTTTGGGGATTATCGGTACTTCTAGTGGAGAAGAAGGATGTATCGTTAAGGATGGTTGTTGATTATCGTAGATTGAATGAAGTAACGATCAAGAACAAGTACCCACTGCCGATGATCAATGATTTGTTTGATCAGCTGCAAGGAGCTAAGGTGTTTTCCAAGATCGATCTATGATCAGGGTACCACCAGTTGAAGATTCAAGAGCAGGATATACCTAAGACAGCTTTTACCACGAGGTACAGGCTATATGAGTATACCGTTATGAAATTTGGCCTGACTAACGCACCTTCCTATTTCATGAACATGATGAACAAGGTGTTTATGGAGTTTTTGGATAAGTTCGTTGTGGTGTTCATTGATGATATTCTGGTCTACTCGAAGAATGAAGAGGAGCATAAGGAGCGTTTGCGTTTAGTACTTGGGAAGCTCAGAGAACATCAGCTATACGCCAAGTTCAACAAGTGTGAGTTTTGGTTGAAGGAATTTGGATTCCTTGGACATGTTATATCCGGAGAAGGAATATTGGTAGACCCCAACAAAGTCGTCGCTGTGACAAATTGGGAGGCACCCACGACAGTTGGAGAAATTCGGAGTTTCCTTGGACTCGCGGGATACTACCGGAGGTTCATTGAGAATTTATTGAAGATTTCAAAGCCTATGACAGAGTTGTTGAAGAAGGACACCAAGTTCAAATGGACTGAGGAATGTGAGGCTACTTTTCAGGAATTGAAGAAACGTTTGGTTACATCACCAGTGTTGATTCTGCCAGATCAACGCAAAGATTATGAAGTGTATTGCGACGATTCTCGTCGAGGACTTGGAGCAGTGCTTATGCAGGACGGAAGAGTTGTTTCATATGCCTCACGACAGCTTAAACCCCATGAGTTAAATTATGCTACGCATGATTTGGAGTTAGCAGCCGTAGTGCATGTGTTGAAGACTTGGAGACATTTTCTCATCGGAAACCATTGTGAGGTATACACAGATCACAAGAGTTTGAATTATATCTTCACGTAGAAGGAGTTAAATCTCAGACATAAGAGATGGTTGGAACTCATTAAGGACTATGATATGAGATTACACTATCATCCGGGAAAGGCTAACGTAGTAGCCGATGCGTTGAGCTGCAAGTGTCATGTCAATACACTCATGACAGGAGAGTTACCCAAGGAGTTAGCAGAAGACCTTCGTGAGCTATGTTTGGAGATAGTTCTGAGAGGCTATGTAGCAACTTTGGAGATTCAGTCTACTTTGATGGATAAGATCAGAGAAGCGCAGAAGATGGAAAAGGAGATTGCCGAGATAAAGGAAGGGATGAGCAAAGGAAAAGCCAAGGGATTTCGTGAGGATGAGCACGATACCCTATGGTTTGAGGACCGCGTATATGTACCAAAGATCAGGAGATCAGGAAGCTGATTTTACAGGAGGCCCATGACTCACCATATTCGATTCACCCAGGAAATACCAAGATGTACCTAGATCTGAAGGATAGCTTCTGGTGGACCGGAATGAAGAAGGATATTGCAGAGTATGTAGCAGTTTGTGATGTATGTTAGAGAGTGAAGGCAGAGCATCAGAAGCCAGCAGGATTGCTGCAACCATTGCCAATACCCGAATGGAAGTGGGATAAGCTAGGCATGGACTTTATCATGTGATTACCCATGACTCGTTCAGGCTATGACTCGATATGGGTTGTAGTCGATTGTTTGACGAAAGTAGCTCATTTCATCCTAGTGAAGACCACTTACACCAGTGCTAAGTTGGCAAAGATATACATGACCAGGATCGTATGTTTGCATGGAGTTCCGAGGACAATTGTATCAGATAGAGGAACCCACTTTACCTCAAAGTTTTGGAATCAATTACATGAAACTTTGGGAACCGGGCTAGAGTTCAGTATGGCTTTTCACCCGCAGACGGATGGACAGACTAAGAGAGTCCATCAGATTCTGGAGGACATGTTGAGAGCCTGTGCGCTAGATTATGGATCTAGTTGGGACGATAATTTGACTTACGTAGAGTTCTCTTACAACAACAGTTATCAAGCCAGTTTGAAGATGGCCCCTTTCGAAGAACTGTACGGAAGGAAGTGCAGAACACAGTTGTTGTGGGATGAAGTTGGAGACCGACAGTTGTTTGGACCAGATTTGATTAAAGAATCTGAAGGGAAGGTTAAGATGATTCGTGATAGACTCAAGGTAGCCCAGTCCAGGAAAAAGAGCTATGAGGATTCTAAACGCAAGGAGACAGCTTATGAAGTTGGAGACAGAGTGTATCTTCGTGTATCACCACTCCGAGGAGTTAAGTGCTTTGGAGTTAAGGGAAAGTTAGCACCACGTTTTGTGGGACCATACACAGTTTTGGAATGTATGGGAGAAGCTGCTTACAAGTTGAAATTGCCCGAAGGATTGTCAGGAGTTCACGATGTGTTCCACGTTTCTCAGTTGAAAAAGTGCCACGCAGAGATGGCTGATATTCCTCTAAGAGATACAGTACCACTGGAAGCGATACACTTGGATAGTGATTTGACATATGAGGAGAAACCAGTCAAGATACTCGAGTTTCCTAGCCGAGTCACACGCAACAAAGTTATCATGTTTTGCAAGGTTTAGTGGAGTCACCATACCGAAGATGAAGCCACCTGGGAACGAGAGGAAGGCCTACGGAAGGATCACCCACACCTATTTTCTAGCCAACCCGAATCTCGAGGGCGAGATTCATCTTAAGGGGGCTAGGTTCCCAAATTTTCAAATTTGGAATGTTATACATTAGGTCATCATTGCATATCATATTTTATTGCATTTTGGCTAGATCCTAGAAATTCTACGCAACTCAAGGACCCATAGAGAGAGTTGGGAATTTCGTTATTTTCATATTTGAGTTTTTCTCAAATTTTGAAAAGAGGATCATTTTACTTTAATTATTTTATCTTCAAATATTTCATTTATAAAAAATAAAAGAGAGAGGATAAAATGACTTCCACAAAATAAATAAATATCGAAGATTTAATATTAAAATCAAATAAGATTTTTATTCGAAGTTTTATCGCTATTTTATTTGAATTAGGAAAAAATATGTGTTTTTCAAAATTGCATTTTAGGCCCAAATAAATGTTCACCTTGTCCGGATTATTTTTAGAGAACGGGGAAAATTTATTTCGGGATTTTTCGAGTCCGTTTAGTATCTCTTTTCTTTCTTTTTCCGCATGTTGGAATTATTTAAAAAAAAGTCAAACCGACTCCAGGCCGTACCCGAGCGGGACTCCGCCCGGGGGGGGGAGGGGGCTTTATAAGCCGCGCCACCCGAGCCGCCGAGGCCCAGCCGCAGCCGAAGCCCACCGCCGCCCAGACCCTAACCCTAACCGCGCCCCGCGGCCGCCGCGCGCCGCCGCGCGCCGCCGACGCCGCTGCCGCCCCACGCCGCCACCTGCCGTCGCCCCGCCGCCTGTCGCCGCCGACCACCACCGCCGCCCGTGCCGCCACCCGCCCTCGCTGGAGCCGACGAAAACCGTCGGTTTTTTAGAACCCTAGATCCATTTTTTAGATCCGGTTCGGTTTTTTCGGTTTAGTTAAATAGCGGACGCCCGTTCGTACGTTCGTTTAACGAACGGTTTTCGTCCGTTAGCCACAGACAGTGAACGTTCGTTAGCCTGTTCGTCAGTTTTTTTTTCTCGGATTTTTCGCGATTATTTTTTATCGCGATTTCTGATCCGATTTTCGTTTTAGTATAACTTTTCGCTCATTTATCGAAATCAGGCGATTCAAGCGCCTAGAGTTTCGTCTCAAAACCCTCTTTCTGTTTAACCAACTTAAACAAGTTTTTGCTACTGTAAAATTTGTCTTTAGTCCAGATTAGTAAACGAAGCTTGTTTCTTTCGCCATTTTAGTTTGGTTGCTTCGTTTGATTTTATTCTTTTTGCAAACTTGAGTTCTTAAGTTGAACTTTCTGGTTAGATATCTTATTTGAATTTTACCTGTGCCCTTGCTTGATTTCTTATTGTGTGCTTGTTTGATTGTGAGAGAGTACCCGGAGTGCGAAGCGTGCTACATCGAGTCTCTAGGTTTCACGGATCATCAGCAAGGCAAGTAACACTTTGATCATACCTCTTTACTACCCAGTTTTATTGCATTAGATCAATCCTCAAACAATTGCATGGTTAGGATCTGAATAAATTGTGGGTTGGGAAGTAGATGAGGCAGTACCTATTCACTTGTTTATTATCAAACCCTGGGAGTTACTTCTACATTGCTTATACTGCTATGCTATGCTCGTAGACATGGATTGGGTTTGAGTGTATTCATGACAGATGTGAGATTGTTAATTAATGGTTCAACTTAAGGTGGCAACTTTAATACACATCTGGGTGGATTGAGGCACCTGGGGTATCTAGTGAGTGCCTGTATTTTTGGAAATCCCGGGGTACCGTGTGATTTTCCTATGGACCGCCACCGAGGCTCAAAGGGATCATAAGATTATTCATGCTAGAAACTTCCATGTGCAGCCACATGCCATTATGGGCTCTGGCATAGTTGAGTAAGTTGTGGGAAACCTTTACATGACGGGCTAGCAGATGTAGGGGATTGTAGGTGTACCGGCCTATCTATCGGTTAAGGGGACCTCTTCGGAAAGACTGTGTCTCGGTCATCCGTTTCTCAAACATTATGTAGTGCGAGAAATCCAACGGAGGAGATCAAGTCTTGTGGGGAAAAGTGCACAAACCTCTGCAGAGTGTACAAACTAATCATGGTTAGCCGTGTCCCAGGTTATGGGCATCTTGAGTATCTAGCTAGTTCTTGGATTATCATGTGGATCTCATCACTCTAAATATAATTTGATTTGGTTTAATGATGATGCTTAATTGGGATTGAGTTGGGTGAACCTTCTCAATGTTTAACAACTACCATGATAGTTAAATAAAATTTATTCCTTTGTAGTAGGGAAAATTGGCTTTTTCGCAAAATCTAGTAACCATACAGCCTCCACCAGCCATATATGCATGTAGTGATAGCATTATTCTATTCATTACTCTCTTGTGTTACACCACCAGCATATTCCATGTGCTGACCCGTTTTCGGGCTGCAACGTATCATGTTGCAGACTTTTCAGACGACGAGTAAGGAGCCTTAGGTCATGGTCTTTCACTTAGTGATGCCGTTGGAGTTGATGGACTCACTTTATCTTCCAAGCCTTCCGCTCTTATCGTATTTAGATGGCCTTAAGCCATATTTATTGTAATAAGTTCTCTTTTGAGACATTCGATGTAATAAGTGTGTGATTGGTACTCTGTTATAAATCCTTCAAGTACTGTGTGTGTCAGCATTACCGATCCAGGGATGACACTTATTCCCAGAGATCAGACTTCGAGGTCTGCTCGCTACACGAGCAGTGACTAGCTTTATACCCAATAAACAGCCCATGTTGACAGGTGCAGCCCGGTGTGTTGATGTAGACCAGGCCGCGAGAGACGGATGACAAAAACGACCGGAGCATCAGAGGCGGCTCAGACAGATGAGTCGACCGCGACACTGTAAGCCGGTGGGGACGGGCGAGTTAACGACATCACGCTGATGTAAAATGGTCTACAGAATGGCGTCTTGCAGGTATATTCACCGAGCTTGATGGTGTGGTCAGATGCTAGCGCATTATAATGGTGGCGCGAGCTATACATCCATGATACAACCATAGCTTTTACGATGAACAATTGCTCTTGGATATGTTAGGCCAAAAAATTATCCACGAGAGCGGACGGTCGAGTCATCCGTGGTGTTGTAAGCTGGTGCGGTCGCGAGAGACGGCCATGACGTTTGTAAGCCGGTGCGGACAGTGAGTCGGCCGTAGGCGCGGACGGATGTAAACCGAACAGCAGGGGCGCCGATTTGCACATCGAGGAGCATGGCACGGAGGAACGCCAATGCAAAATTATGCTGGCACGCGCTCCATGTCCGCGTTATAAAAATGCCTTTTGTCATAAATAATTATCCTGCATAAAAACATTGCAGACCACGACAAAGATAAATTGTTCTTTGACAAAAAACAATATGTGATAATAAAACAAACTTGTATGGATATCACCTGATTTGTTCGGATGACGGATGATCCGTTTCAACACGATAGAGGCGGATCACGCAGACCGGCGACTCAATATAGCCCCGGTAGCTCAATACGGCAGAGGCGGCTCAACGCGGCCCCGGTGGCTCAATACAACAGAGGCGGTTCAACGCTGCCGCGACGGCTCAACACAGCAGAGGCAAATAATGACAGCTCAGGGTCGGCCTGATGTGGACGTCGGGCTGGTGTTGATAACAATGAAGAGCAGCAACAACGACTTGGGGAAGCGCAATGATGAAGGCGGCTCGACAGCGGATCTCAACGGGGACTGGCCACGGTGGCTCAATTGAGGCCTGGCCGGTCTAAAAGTGGCCTCTCAGAGCGGCGGTTCACCGTGGATCAGAGGAAAAAACTTCACTTATTAACTTTGAAAAAACTTCATCATTAATTTTGGGATCCGTGTGGTAGTGTGATTCCTTGATTGATCTTTTAACTACTAGAATTACTATCTGTCAGTCCAGATTGGATCCTTCATCACGTGATCCCCTTTTCTTTATTCCTCCTTAGTCTCACGTGGGAGTGGGTGCCAAGTCTCCTAGCAAAATCTTCGGTGGCAATTGATGACAGAAAAAAACTAAACTAGAAGCAGGGAACAAATCTGACTAGGACTCAGATCACACTCCAGTACTTGTGCGTGTACTACTTCAAGGATTGGTAGTACTGGTGTAGAACGTCCCGGTTGACTGAGAAATCGCTCCGCCTCCAAATTTTCTTCATGGTCTTGCCTTATCCTGTCGCAGCATACGACGGCTCAGGGCGAGGTTGGTGCCGAAAAATCGTCCGAGTCCGTGTTCATGTCTGGGTCCTTTTCCAGGTCGTGGCCGATTTGAACAAATAGTCCGAGTCGTGTTGAGTTTTTGACTTTTACGTCTGGCTGCACGCGTACGGATCCGACACCAGTGTGGCTTCCCAGTGAATAGCAATACTACTTGATTGATCTTGACCGGAGTAGTTGACATGTGTTTGATCTCCGCCTGGAGTAAACAGTAGCTTCGATTGATGCCTCTGGACTTGTAGGGTGTCCAAACGGTCTTGGTGATGACTTAAATCTCTTAAACTATGAACCAAGACCGATGAACTCAAAGCTGATGTAGATACTCCTCAACCGATCTTCCTAATCTGGCAAATTATGAACTTCTCGATCCCTGTGAAAGATCCCTCGAAGAACTCAACACCACCGTGTGCAGGCCCCACGGTGGGCGCCAACTGTCGTGGAATTGTCACGGCAGATGTCCTTAGTGTCAGGACTTAGTCGCGAGGCCAACAAATCTATGTGGTAGCTTGAGAGGGGTTGAGTGGAATGAGAGACGTGAGGTTTTACCCAGGTTCGGCCCCTCACGGTGGAGGTAAAAGCCTATGTCCTGCTTCATTGATATTGATGATGATGATCACGATTACAAGGGAGCTCTATCTTGAGAGCTATTGAGTTGTCTGTCTAAACCTAACTTATCAAAAACCTGTCCTCTTGGGATTCCCTTCCCCTCCTTATATAAGTTAGAGGGGCGGGTTACTGTGGAGTCCTATTAGGATTAGGACTAGTCTACCTTCTAATACAAACCGGATACAAGTCCGGGTCTTAACTCCTTGTAAGGTAAATATTCCTCACGCCTTTCCTCTTAAACCGACCCACCATTAACATAAACTGGCCTTCTGGGCCTTGGGCCTTGTCATCCATCTGTCCCGCCTGCCAGGTTATCAGTGAGTCATAATGTTCAGGAAGGTTGCTTGTAAACCTTCTGATCAGGGCGGGTCGCCAGTGAATCGCCAAGTGTAAACCGGGTCTCAAGTAAACCGCCAAGCCCGGCCGGGTCATACCGCGGGGTATATCCCCGACAGAGTGGGTTTAACCGGTTGTTCGGGAAGAGTCCAATCATCATAATTTTTCAATATGTTATTCAATAATTCTTCAGCTTGCCCAACAGTTCGTTCCCTGAAAACACAACAAGCACAACTATCTAGGAAATCCCTAGAAGCATTAGTTAGTCCATTATAGAAGATATCAAGTATTTCATTTTTCTTAAGAGGATGATCAGGCAAAACATTAAGTAATTGGCAAATCCTCCCCCAAGCTTGTGGGAGAGTATCTTCTTTAATTTGCACAAAGTTAAAAATTTCCTGCAAGGTAGCTTGTTTCTTTTGAGTAGGGAAATATTTTTCAGAGAAGTAATAAATCATATCCTGGGGACTACACACACAACCAGGAGCAAGAGTATTGTACCAAGCTTTAGCATCACCCTTTAATGAGAACGGAAATAATTTGAGAATAAAGTAATAGTGAGTTTTCTCATCATGAGAAAAAGGGTGGCTATGTCAGTCAACTTAGTAAGATGTGCCACAACAATTTTAGTTTCATAACAATGGAAAGGATCAGATTCAACCAAAGTAATTAACTCTGGGTCGATAGAGAATTCATAATCCTTATCATCAATAAAGATATGTGAAGTAGCAAACTTAGGATCATATTTCATTCTAGCATTCAGAGATTTTTCTTTATACTTGCATAATAATTTCTCTCGATCATCTCTATCCCTACAAGAAAGATATCTCTAGTTGTCTCCTCATTCATAACATAGCCTTCCGGTACCTTAGGCAATTCATATCTAGGAGGGATGGTTCTAGCAGGTGTTTAAGGAGTTTCAGTTTCAAGCTCATACTCAGATTCAACAACATTATGTTTTATTACTCTAGCAATTTGTTCATCAAGAAAATCACCAAGTGGCGCATCATTATCATCAAGCAAGGTACTACCATCATCATCATAAGCATTATCCATAGCAGAATTAGCATCATCAATAACTAGTGACATATAAGAATTAATAGCATGTGGTGTTGTTGTAAGTTTACTTATAACAGAAGGTGAATCTAAAGCAGAACTGGATGGCAGCTCCTTACCACCCCTCATCTTAGAGAGATAAATCTTAGTATTAGCATCCTTCAGATTCTTCATAGTGATAAACTGATAATAATTCCAAGCGACTCAACAAATATAGCTATGCTCCCTGACAATAGCACCAAAAAAGGTCTTGATAACCCACAAGTATAGGGGATCGCAACCATTTTCGAGGGTAGAGTATTCAACCCAAATTTATAGATTCGACATAAGGGGATACAAAGAATATTTGAAGGTATTAGTAGCTGAGTTGTCAATTCAACCACACCTGGAGATTAATTATCTGCAGCAACGTGATCAGTAGAAAAGTAGTTTGATAGTAATGACAGCAACAATAGTAACGGTAACAAAGATAAGAGTAGTTTTGTAGCAAGTGTAACCATGACGATGGTAGTAGTAACTTAGCAAGACCAATATAAGATAAATTTGTAGGCATTGGATCGGTGACTTGTTGGATGGTATTCATCATGAGACAGTTATAACCTAGGGCGATACGGCACTAGCTCTACTTCATCAATATAATGTAGGCATGTATTCCGTAAATAGTCATACGTTCTTATGGAAAGAACTTGCATGACATCTTTTGTCCTACTCTCCCGTGGCAGCGGGGTCCTATTGGAAAATAAGGGATATTAAGGCCTCCTTCTAATAGAGAATCGGAACAAAGCATTAACACACGATGAATACTTGAACACCTCAAACTACCGTCATAGCCGGGAGTGGTCCCGACTATTGTCACTCCGGGGTTGCCAGATCATAACACGTATTAGGTGACTATAACTTGCAAGATCGGATCTATAACATGGATATAATGTTGATAACATAAACGGTTCAGATCTAAAATCATGGCACCCGAGCCCAAAGTGACAAGCATTAAGCATGGCAAATTCATAGCAACATCAATCTTAGAACATAGTGGATACTAGGGATCAGGCCCTAACAAAACTAACTCGATTACATGATGAATCTCATCCAACTCCTCACCGACCAGCGATCCTACGAAGGAATTACTCACTCCAGGTGGGGAGCATCATGGAATTGTCGATGGAGAAGGGTTGGTGATGACGAAGAACGAAGACCCCCCTCTCCGAAGCCCCAAACGGACTCCAGATCTGGCCTCCCGATGAACAAGAGGAGGTGACGGCGGCTCCGTCTCATGGATCATGATAATTATTTCTCCCTGATTTTTTTTCTCTGAAGAAGTAGGATTTTATAGCGCCGGTTTCAGGGTCTGCGGGGCCACCAGGTGGGGACAACCCACCTGGGCACACCAGGAGGGGCGTGCCCTAGTGGGTTGTGCCCACCCAGGTGCCCCCTCCGGTGGATCTTGGCTCCAGAAATTCTTGTTTATTGTATAAAAAATTCTCGCAAAGTTTCATTCCATTCCGAGAATTTTATTTCTGCACAAAAACAACACCATGCTAGTTCTGCTGAAAACAGCTTCAGTCCGGGGTTAGTCTCATTCAAATCATGCAAATTAGAGTCCAAAACAAGAGGAAAAGCATTAGGAAAAGTAAATACGTTGGAGACAAGCCAAGAAATTGTTTCATACTTTTGATGTTCTCAAACTTTTTCAACTTTCACGCAATACATGTGTGTAAGCCATGGACATAGCACTATAGGTGGAATAGACGGTGGTTGTGGAGAAGACAAAAAGAAGGAGATAGTCCCACATCATCTAGGCGTATCAATGGGCTATGGAGATGCCCATCAATAGATATCAAGAAAAACCAATCTAGTTGGCCAAACCAAATCGATAGTTTGAAGAGATTTGCAAAGATATCAAATCATGCATAAAAGAATTAAGAGGAGATTCAAATAATATTCATAAATAAGTTGATCATAAATCCACAATTCATCGGATCTCGGCAAACACACCGCGAAAAAGTATTACATCGAATAGATCTCCAAGAACATTGAGGAGAACATGGTATTGAAAATCAAAGAGAGAGAAGAAGCCATCTAGCTACTAGCTATGGACCCGTAGGTGTGTGGTAAACTACTCACGCTTCAATGGAAGGGCAATGGAGTTGATGTAGCAGCCCTCCGTGATCGAATCCCCCTCTGGCAGGACATCGGAAAAGGCCCCTAGATGGGATCTCGCGGGTATAGAAGGTTGTGGCGGTGGAAAAGTGTTTTTGTGGCTCTCCTGGTTGGTTTGGGGATATATGGGTATATATAGGCGAAAGAAATAGGTAGGTGGAGTCACGAGGGGCCCACTAGGTTGGGGGCTCGCCCTCCGTCCTTGTGGCCGCTTCATGGCTCCTCCGACTTCATCTCCAAGTCTTCTGGTTGTCTTTTGGTCCAAGAAAAATCATCATGAAGGTTTTATTCCGTTTGGACTCCGTTTGGTATTCCTTTTCTACGAAACTCTAAAACAAAGAAAAAACAAGAACTGAAACTGGGATCTAGGTTAATAGGATAGTCCCAAAAATAATATAAAATATCATATTAATGCATATAAAACATCCAAAATAGATAATATAATAGCATGGAACAATCAAAAACTATAGATACATTGGAGACATATGAAGCACCTCATGGCCCATCTGAACATGAGAGCAACGCCAAAAAATCCTATATATACAGAAACCCCCAGAAATAACCCTAGATTAGAAGTTCCGCCGCCGCAAGCCTCTGTAGCCACGTAAAATCAATCTAGACCCTGTTCCAGCACCCTTCCAGAGGGGCAAATCATCACCGGAATCCATCTTCATCATCCTGGTGGCCACCATGATGAGGAGAGAGTAGTTCACCCTCGGGACTGAGGGTTTGTACTAGTATCTATGTGTTTTATCTCTCTCTCTCTCTCATGTTCTTGATTTGGCACGATCTTGATGTATCGCGAGCTTTGTTAAATAGTTGGATCATATGGTGTTTTCCCTCTTTATCTTGTTGTGATGAATTGAGTTCTACCTTTGAGATTTCAGTTTTATCAGATTGAATACTTTGTTGGATTTGAGTGCACTTGACGTATGTGATGTCTACTATGCAACCTTCTTCTTGTAGACTCGTGTTGGGCCTCCAAGCGCAGAGTTTTGTAGGACAATAGCAATTTTCCCTCAAGTGGGTGACCCAAGGTTTATCAATCTGTGGGAGGCGTAGGATGAAGATGGACTCTCTCAAACAAACCTGCAACCAAATAACAAAGAATATCTTGTGTCCCCAACACACCCAATACAATGGTAAATTGTATAGGTGCACTAGTTGAGCGAAGAGATGGTGATACAAGTGTAATATGGTTGGTAGATATAGGTTTTTGTAATCTGAAAATATAAAAACAGCAAGGTAACTAGTAACAAAAGTGAGCAAAAATGGTATTGCAATGCTTGTAACCAAGGCCTAGGGTTCATAATTTCACTAGTGCAAGTTCTCAACAATGATAACATAATTAGATCATATAACACTCCCTCAGCGTGCAACAAAGAGTAACTCCAAAGTTCCTATCACGGAGAACATAAGATGAAATTTCTTGTAGGGTACGAAACCACCTCAAAGTTATTCTTTCTGATCAATCCATTGGGCTACTCCTATAAGTGTCACAAACAGCCCTAGAGTTCGTAGTAAAATAACACCATATGATACACATCAATTAACCCTAATGTCACCTAGATAATCCAATGTCACCACAAGTATCCGCGGGTCAATTATACGATATGCATCAAACAACTTCATATTCATAATATTCAATCCAACACAAAATACTTCAAAGAGTGCCCCAAAGATTTCTACCGAAGAAACAAGGACGAAAACGTGCATCAACCCCTATGCATAGATTACCCCAATGTCACCTCAAGAATCCACGAGTTGAGTGCCAAAACATACATTCAGTGAATCAATAGAACACCCCATTGTCACGACGGGTATCCCACGCAAGACATACATCAAGTGTTCTCAAATCCATAATAGTATTCAATACGATAATAGTGAAACCTCAAAGGTAAAACTCAATTCATCACAAGAAGATAGAGGGGAAGAAACACCATATGATTCAACTATAGTAACAAAGCTCGCAGTACATCAAGATCGTGCCAAATCAAGAACACGAGAGAAAGAGAGAGAGAGAGAGATCGAACACATAGTTACTGGTACATTCCCTCAACCCCGAGGGTGAACTACTCCCTCCTCGTCATGGAGAGCGTCGGGAAGATGAAGATGGCCATCGGTGATGGTTTCCCCCTCCGGCAGGGTTCCGGAACGGGCTCCTGATTGGTTTTTCATGGCTACAGAGGCTTGCGGCAGCGGAACTCTCGATCTAGGTTTATTTCTAGGGGTTTCTATATTTATAGGAATTTTTGGCATCAAGAACAGGTCAAGGGGGTCCATGAGGTGACGACAAGATAGGGGGCGCGCCCTTGGGGGATTGCCCTCCACCCTTGTGGAGGCCTCGTGGCTCTTCTGGCCCAACTCTTTTGCTCCGGGGGCTTCTTCTGGTCCATAAAAAATCACCGTATATTTTCAGCTCATTTGGACTTCGTTTGATATTCCTTTTCTGCGAAACTCAAAACAAGGAAAAAACATAAACTGGCACTAGGCTCTAGGTTAATAGGTTAGTCCCAAAAATCATATAAATGCATATAAAACATCCAATATAGATAATATAATAGCATGGAACAATAAAAAATTATAGATACTTTGGAGACATATCAATCATCCCTAAGCTTAATTCCTACTCGTCCTCGAGTAGGTAAATGATAAAAATAGAATTTTTGATGTGGAATGCTAGGAAGTGCACAAGTTTGATCAATGATAATTTCAATCACTTTTTCTAGCATCATTATATATCATAACAGTAGCTCATATCATAAAGCTTCTCTTGATCCAGTAACAAGCTATTCACATGTTAAAGCATAGACCATAAACTTTCTTCAAAACTAACAAACTAGGTTCTCAATCATCAAACTAAAGGAAATATGCCCTAGAGGCAATAATAAAGTTGTTATTTATATTTCTTTATATCATGATAAATGTTTATTATTCATGCTAGAATTGTATTAACCGGAAACTTGATACATGTGTGGATACATAGACAAAACACCGTGTCCCTAGTAAGCCTCTACTAGACTAGCTCTTTAATCAAAGATGGTTAAGTTTCCTAACCATGGACATGTGTTGTCATTTGATGAACGAGATCACATTACTAGGAGAATGATGTGATAGACAAGACCCATCCGTTAGCTTAGCATAATGATCATTAAGTTTTATTGCTATTACTTTCTTCATGTCATATAATGATGGCCCACAAGTGTAGGGGATCTATCGTAGCCTTTTCAATAAGTAAGAGTGTCAAACCCAATGAGGAGCAGAAGGAAATGATAAGAAGTTTTCAGTAAGGTATTCTCTGCAAGCACTGAAATTATCGGTAACAGATAATTTTGTGATAAGATAAATTGTAACGAGCAACAAGTAATAAAAGTAAATAAGGTGCAGCAAGATGGCCCAATCCTTTTTGTATCAAAGGACAAGCCTGGACAAACTCTTATATGAAGTAAAGCGCTCCCGAGGACACATGGGAATTATCGTCGAGCTAGTTTTCATCATGTTCATATGATTCGCGTTCGAAACTTTGATAATTTGATATGTGGGTGGACCAGTGCTTGGGTGTTGTCCTTACTTGGACAAGCATCCCACTTATGATTAACCCCCATTGCAAGCATCCGAAACTACAACAGAAGTATTAAGGTAAACCTAACCATAGCATGAAACATATGGATCCAAATCAGCCCCTTATGAAGCAACGCATAAACTAGGGTTTAAGCTTCTGTCACTCTAGCAAGCCATCATCTACTTATTACTTACCAATGCCTCCCTCTAGGCCCAAGCAATGGTGAAGTGTCATGTAGTCGACATTCACATGACACCACTAGAGGGATGACAACATACATCTCATCAAAATATCGAACGAATACCAAATTCACATGACTACTAATAGCAAGACTTCTCCCATGTCCTCTGGAACAAACGTAACTACTCACAAAGCATATTCATGGTCATAATCAGAGGGGTATTAATATGCATAATGTATCTGAACATATAATATTCCACCAAGTAAACCAACTAGCATCAACTACAAGGAGTAATCAACACTACTAGCAACCCACAGGTACCAATCTGAGGTTTGGATACAAAGATTGGATACAAGAGATGAACTAGGGTTTGAGATGAGATGGTGCTGGTGAAGATGTTGATGGAGATTGACCCCCTCCCGATGAGAGGATTGTTGGTGATGACGATGGTGATGATTTCCCCCTCCGAGAGGGCAGTTTCCCCGGCAGAACAGCTCAGCCGGAGCCCTAGATTGGTTCCGCCAAGGTTCCTCCTCGTGGCGGCGGAGTTTCGTCCCGTAAGCTTGCTTATGATTTTTTCCTCGATGAAAGACTTGATATAGCAGAAGATGGGCATCGGAGGGCCACCACGAGGTAGGGGGCGTGCCCCCACCCTCGTGGCTAGGGTGTGGCCCCCCTCTGGAACTTTATTCGCTCAGTATTTTTTATATATTCTAGAAATAAATTCCGTGAAGTTTCAGGACTTTTGGAGCTGTGCAGAATAGGTCTCTAATATTTTCTCCTTTTCCAGCCCAGAATCCCAGCTGCCGGCATTCTCCCTCTTCATGTAAACCTTGTAAAATAAGACAGAATAGGCATAAGTATTGTGACATAATGTGTAATAACAACCCATAATGCAATAAATATCGATATAAAAACATGATGCAAAATGGACGTATCATATGCATATTCCTTTGACTATGAGATTATGCAACTCCCGAATACTAGAGGAATACCTTGTGTGCTATCGAACGTCACAACATAACTGGGTGATTATAAAGATGCTCTACAGGTATCTCCGAAGGTGTTTGTTGGGTTGGCATAGATCGAGATTAGGATTTGTCACTCCGAGTATCGGAGAGGTATCTCTTGGCCCTATCGGTAATACACATCATAAGAAGCCTTGCAAGCAGTGTGACTAATGAGTTAGTTGCGGGATGATGTATTATAGAATGAGTAAAGAGACTTGCCTGTAGCGAGATTGAACTAGGTATGAAGATATCGACGATCGAATCTCGGGCAAGTAACATACCGATGACAATGGGAATAACGTCTGTTGTCATTACGGTACAACCGATAAAGATCTTTGTAGAATATGTGGGAACCAATATGAGCATCCAGGTTCCTCTGTTGGTTATTGACCGGAGAGGTGTCTCGGTCATGTCTACATAGTTCTCGAACCCGTAGGGTCCGCATGCTTAACGTTCGATGACGATGTTGTATTATATGAGTTATGTGATTTGGTGGCCGAATGTTGTTTCGAGTCCCGGATGAGATCACGGACATGGCGAGGAGTTTCAAAATGGTCAAGAGGTAAAGATTCATATATAGGACGATGATATTCGGACACCAGAAGTATTCTGGGGGTACCGAGTACATATCGGGTCACCGGAAGGGGTTCCGGGCACCCCCCGGCAACTATATGGGCCTAATGGGTCAAGAGGGGAAACGCAGCAGCCAGCATGGGCTGCTGCGCCCCCCATATGAGCTACACCTAAGGGAGAAGGAAAGAGGGGAAGAGAGAAGGAAGTGGAGGGATTCAGCCTCCCCTTCCTTCCCTCCTCCCTCCTCCTTCCGTCCCCCTCCGGAAAGTGGGGGGCGAATTGCACTAGGGCCCCAAGTAGGATTCCTCTTACTTGGGCGCCCCTTGACTGTCCTCCTCCCCCTCCAACCAATATATACATGGGTGTGACGCCCCCAATACAATCGTACACTAACCACACACGCAATTGTGTACGATCAAGATCAAGGACTCACGGGAAGATATCACAACACAACTCTAGACACAAATAAAATAATACAAGCCTTATATTACAAGCCAGGGGCCTCAAGGGCTCGAATACATCAACTCGAAAACGCAAGAATCAGTGGAAGCAACAATATCTGAGTACAGACATAAGTTAAACAAGTTTTCCTTAAGAAGGCTAGCACAAAAGCATCTACGATCGAAAAGGCAAGGCCTCCTGCCTGAGAGCCTCCTAACTACTCAAGGTCGTCAGCGGCCGTCACGTAGTAGTAGGCACCCTCAGGGTAGTAGTAATCATCAATGGTGTTGTCTGGCTCCTGGGATCCGTCATCTGGTCGCGACAATCGGGTATGGGGGAAAAGAGGTAGCAAAGCAACCGTGAGTACTCATCCAAAGTACTCGCAAGACTTACATCAGATCTAAAGAAAGTATGCATCTATATCAAATGAATGGGTTGTATCTGTGGACTAAACTGCAGAATGCCAAAAGAGAAGGGGAAAGCATAGCCTATCAAAGGCTAGCATCTTCAAGTACCTCGGCCAGAGATCCTTTGTCGACTCCCTGTGAGAAAGCAATTGCAGAGCCATACTATCTAGTTATCACCTCAAGTATCCAGTTCTAGTTGTATCGATCGGGATACAACTCCAAGTGTCCGTTACCGTAGGACAGGCTATCGATAGATGTTTTCTTCCTTGCAGGGGTGCACCAACTTACCCACCACGCTCGATTAACTCTGGCCGGACACACTTTCCTGGGTCATGCCGACCTCGGCCAAACAATACGCCACAACCCGACCTAGGCTTAATAGAGAGGTCAGCATGCTGGACTAAACCTATGCCCCCATGGGTCATGGGCCATCGCCCCGGGAACTCCTGCACGTTGCGTGGGCGGTCGGTGAGCAGACCTAGTTACCTCCTTAAAAAGGCAGGAGCTTACCAGTCCAACCCGGCGCGCGCCGCTCAGTCGCTGACGTCTAATAAGCTTTGGCTGATGCATACGACGCAGAACGTCCATACAATGCCCACGTGATGGTTAGTGCTATGAGGCCAGAGGCCCCTCAGATCAAATATCCAAATCGTAGTGGATTAGGAACGCACGGTAACAAGCAGAGACTCACGAAAGTTGTGACCTCATCGCCCCGTCTCGAGGACTTGCGGCAAGGGCTAAGAATGCCCGACCATGCCTCGTAATTATCTCGCGGGCACCCTCTAGGTCAACCCGACTCCACATCACTCGCAATTAAGCTCGCGCGGGTACCCCTCAGGGCCGACCCATCTTTAGTAACCTGGTTCAGGGTAAAGTCATAGTAACCATAGTAACTATGTGTCTAACACCAAGGGGAACCCTGAGGAACCACCCTCGATGGATTCCACTCAATGTAATCATCAAGGTGAATGTAAGAGGAACCACCCTCGAGGTTCACACTTGAGGGGTTGCACGAAGAGTCGTATCAGAAGCGGTTAAGGAGGAAATCACCCTCGATGACAACGACCGAATAGCTACACTACAGAGATCTCATCAGGAGTGATGTATGAGGTTCCACCCTCGGCACTCGATGGTAACTCTGTAGAGTCGAGCAACAAAAGGTGCGTGATGTGATGTGAGGTGTTGGCCTCTGGTCGTCTATCACGTTGATCGAGTCATCGATGATGAAGCAGGGGCAAGAAGGACAAGGTGGGGGTCACTGCTGGATCACTAACCAACCTACACTAAACAGTTTAGGATAGGCAGGTAAGGTAACAATAAGCAGGTTACAAAAGCAGGCTATGCATCAGAATAGGAGCAAACAATAACAGTAGCAAAATCTAATGCAAGCATGAGAGAATGGAATGGGCGATATCGGGATGATCAAAGGGGGGCTTGCTTGCCTGGAAGCTCTACTGAAAAGGAAGAAGTGTCGCCGACGTAGTCGATCACAGGGGCGGCATCGGTCTCAGGGTCTACCGGAGCGAAGAGGGGGAAGAAACAATAAATATAAAGCAAACAAGGCATCACAAAGCATAACATGGCAATATGCTGTGCCGGTTGTGACCTAACATATGGCTACACGATATAGGTAAAGGGCTAATTCGACCTGGAATTTTTTCCCAGTTCCGGACCTGTGTTAGACAGATGACCGGAGGGGGAATGTTCCATGTTCAGATAGTTAGAGGTATTTGGCAGGGATGTGTAGCGTATTCGGGTTCATCTCGCTTTTCTAAGCAACTTCCATGTAGAAAACATTTTCATCCAAGTTACGAGTTATTTTCTATGATTTATCAAAGATTTAAACGTTTACTGGAATTATCTAAATTAACAGAAATGGAATTATGACGTCAGCATTACATCATTGTGACGTCAGCAGTCAATAGGACGGCTGACCAGGTCAAACTGACCAGTGGGTCCCACCTGTCATAGACAGTGGACTAACAGAAGTTTAAACAAACTAAAATGAGGTTAATTAACAGTTGCGCCCTACATGTCAGTGGCAGATTAGATTACTAATTACTTTTAATTATAAAAACATTTAATTAGCCTAATTAACAGAGGGGGCCGACATGTCGGCAACTGGGGTTGCCAGTCAGCACCGTTGACTGGTCAAAGCAGTCAACGGGGTCAGCGGGGCCATTGGGGCCCACTAGTCAGTGGCTGCGGGGGTGGCCCCGGCGGCACCACGTTGACAGGACACCGAAGAGGGGCTCTGGCGACCATTTTCATGGCAGAGTCCCCGGGTCTCACTGGAAAACAGCCACGTGCCATCGTTTGGCATGGGGCCGGCCGCGTTCGAACGTGCGGACGAAGCCGCATCCATCCATGGTGGTCTCATAGGGAGGGGTGGCCGGAGCTGAGAGATACAACAACGGCGGCGGCGGCAATTTTGGGTGCTCCACGGTGACAGCAAGGCGGGGCATGGTTTGGCGTGCGGAGTGGCTCTACGGGCAGATGGCGCTCACGTGAGTCCATTGCCGCAGTCGGCGACAGGAGAGAGGCGATGAGCTTGCCATAGACAAGCTCGCGGTGGCGGTCGGATCACTTCCCCGTCCAGGACGACGCTAGGGGAGCGGGAGGAGTAGCGGGCGCGTGAAGTGGGTGCGGGTGGAGGTGCTGAGCACGACGGGGTGGTCGACGGGGTGGTCGACTGCGAGCTCCTCGAGCCGTGTCCACGGCGGCGAGCACCACCACGGCGACGAGCTCGGACATGACGGGGGAAGCAGCTACGGCCGAGGAAGAGGCTGGGAAGAGAGGGGGAGGAGCGCGGGGCTCACCGGGCCCTGTAGTTGTGCATGCGCGGGCTCGGGGAGGGCTCATGGTGACCGGAGACGGTGACGGTGTGCGGCAGTGCAGAGAAGGAAGAAGTCATCGTAGCGGACTCTCCGGTGGTGCCCGACCCACTTGGGTGGTCGGGGACGACGAGGCAGATGACGGCCATGCTCTTAGGCATGACGGTGGGGTATGGGGCGACCGGTGGCCGCGGTGGAGCACCAGCGTGGCGGCGACGCTCAGATGAAAGGGGATCTGAGGAGGGGGAGAGAGGGTGAGGGCGAGAGGGGGAGCAGGGTGGAGTGGGCAAGAGGGGAGGGAGCTCGAGGCGTCAGGGCTGCCCTTATTCCCTTGGGACGGCACCAGCAAGGTGGTTTGGCGGCAACGCGCAGGAGGTGTTAGGGAACGTATTAATTTCAAAAAAATTCCTACGCACACGGAAGATCATGGTGATGCATAGCAACGAGAGGGGAGAGTGTCGTCTACGTACCCTCATAGACCGTAAGCGGAAGCGTTATGACAACGCGGTTCATGTAGTCGTACGCCTTCGCGACCGATCCTCAGTACCGAACGTACGACACCTCCTCGTTCAGCACACATTCAGCTCGGTGACGTCCCGCGAACTCACGATCCAGTAGAGCTTCCGGGAAGAGCTTAGTCAGCACGACGGCGTGGTGACGGTGTTGATGAATCTACTGACGCAGGGCTTCGCCTAAGCACCGCTACGATATGACCGAGGTGGATTATGGTGGAGGGGGGCACCGCACACGACTAAGAGATCAATGATCAATTGTTGTCTCCAAGGGGTGCCCCCCTCCCCGAATATAAAGGATTGGAGGAGGGGGAGGGGGCCGGCCTCCTATGTCGCGCTCCATGACGAGTCCTACTCCCACCGGGAGTAGGACTCCCCCCTTCCAAGTAGGATTAGGAGAGGAGAAGGAAGGGAGAGAGAAGGAAAGGGGGGCGCCCCCCACTCCTTGTCCAATTTGGACTAGAGGGGGAGGGGGCGCGCAGCTGCCCTGGCCGCCCCTCCTCTTCTCCCACTAGGGCCCATTAGGCCCAATATACTCCCCGGGGGGTTCCGGTAACCCCCCGGTACTCCGGTATATGTCCGAAACCTCTCGAAACACTTCAGGTGTCCGAACATAGTCGTTCAATATATCTATCTTTACATCTCAACCATTTCGAGACTCCTCGTCATGTCCGTGATCATATCGGGGACTCCGAACTACCTTCGGTACATCAAAACACAAAAACTCATAATACCGATCGTCACAGAACTTTAAGCGTGAGGACCCTACGGGTTCGAGAACTATGTAGACATGACCAAGACACGTCTCCGGTCAATAACCAACAGTGGAACCTGGATGCTCATATTGGTTCCTACATATTTTATGAAGATCTTTATCGGTCAAACCGCATAACAACATACGTTGTTCCCTTTGTCATCGGTATGTTACTTGCCCGAGATTCGATCGTCGGTATCCTCATACCTAGTTCAATCTTGTTACCGGCAAGTCTCTTTAGTCATTCCGTAATACATCATCCGACAACTAACTCATTAGTCACAATGCTTGCAAGGCTTATAGTGATGTGCAATACCAAGAGGGCCCAGAGATACCTCTCCGACAATCGGAGTGACAAATCCTAATCATGATCTATGCCAACTCAACAAGTACAATTGGATACACCTGTAGAGCACCTTTATAATCACCCAATTACATTGTGACGTTTGGTAGCACACAAAGTGTTCCTCCGGTATTCGGGAGTTGCATAATCTCATAGTCATAGGAACATGTATAAGTCATGAAGAAAGCAATAGCAACAAACTAAACGATCATCATGCTAAGCTAACGGATGGGTCAAGTCAATCACATCATTCTCTAATGATGTGATCCCGTTAATCAAATGACAACTCATGTCTATGCCTAGGAAACTTAACCATCTTTGATTCAACGAGCTAGTCAAGTAGAGGTATACTAATGACACTCTGTTTGTCTATGTATTCACACATGTACTAAGTTTCTGGTTAATACAATTCTAGCATGAATAATAAACATTTATCATGATATAAGGAAATATAAATAACAACTTTATTATTGCCTCTAGGGCATATTTCCTCCAGTCTCCCACTTGCACTAGAGTCAATAATCTAGTTCACATCGTTATGTGATTTAACACCAACAGTTCACATCTTTATGTGATTAGTTCACATCTCGACGTGACTAACACCCAAAGGGCTTACTACAGTCGATAATTTAGTTCACATCGCTATGTGATTAATACCCAAAGAATGATCATGTTTTGCTCGTGAGATAAATTTTGTCAGTGGATCTGCCACATTCAGAGCTGCATGTATTTTGCGAATTTCCTATGTCTACAATGCTTTGCACGGAGCTACTCTAGCTAATTGCTCCCCCTTTCAATATGTATCTAGATCGAGACTTAAAGTCATCCAGATCGGTGTCTAAGCTTGCATCAACGTAACTCTTTATGACGAACTCTTTGTCACCTCCATAACCGAGAAACATTCCTTATTCTACTAAGGATATTTTTGACCGTTGTCCAGTGATCCACTCCTGGATCACTATTGTGCCCTCTTGCCAAACTTATGGTGAGGTACATAGTAGGTCTGGCACACATCATAGAATACTTTATAGAACCTATGACCGAGGCATAGGGAATGACTTTTCATTCTCTTTCTATTTTCTGCCGTGGTCTAGTTTTGAGTCTTTACTCAACTTCACACCTTGCAACACAGGCAAGAACTCCTTCTTTGACTGTTCCATTTTGAACTACTTCAAAATCTTGTCAAGGTATGTACTCATTGAAAATATATCAAGCATCTTGATCTATCTCTATAGATCTTGATGCTTAATATGTAAGTAGCTTCACCGAGGTCTTTCTTTGAAAAACTCCTTTCAAACACTCCTTTATGCTTTCTAGAAAATTCTACATTATTTTCGATCAACAATATGTCATTCACATATAATTATCAGAAATGCTGTAGTGCTCCCACTCACTTTCTTGTAAATACAGGCTTCACCGCAAGTCTATATAAAACCATATGCTTTGAACACTTTATCAAAGCATATATTCCAACTCTGAGATGCTTGCACTAGTCCATAGATGGATCGCTGGAGCTTGCTCACTTTGTTAGCACCTTTAGGATCGACAAAACCTTCTGGTTGCATCATATACATCTCTTCTTTAAGAAATCCATTAAGGAATGTAGTTTCGACATCCATTTGCCAGATTTCATAAAATGCGGCAACTGCTAACATGATTCAGATAGACTTTTAAGCATCAATTTGAGTGAGAAAATATCATCATAGTCAACACCTTGAACTTTTCGAAAACATTTTTTCGACAATTCGAGCTTTGTAGATAGTAATACTACTATTAGTGTCTGTCTTCCTCTTGAAGATCCATTTATTTTCTATGGCTTGCCAATCATTGGGCAAGTCAATCAAAGTCCATACTTTGTTCTTTATACATGGATCCCATCTTAGATTTCATGGCCTTAAGCCATTTCACGGAATCTGGGCTCATCATCGCTTCCTCATAGTTCGTAGGTTCGTCATGGTCTAGTAACATGACTTCCAGAAAGGATTACCGTACCACTCTGGTGCAGACCATACTCTGGTTGTCCTACGAGGTTCGGTAGTAACTTGATATGAAGTTTCATGATCATCATCATTTAGCTTCCTCGCTAATTGGCGTAGAAATCATAAGAACTGATTTCTGTGATGAACTACTTTCCAATTCGGGAGAAGGTACAATTACCTTATCATGTTCTACTTTCCTCCCACTCACTTCTTTCGAGAGAAACTCCTTCTCTAGAAAGGATCCATTCTTAGCAATAAAATATCTTGCCTTCGGATCTGTAATAGAAGGTGTACCTAGCTGTCTCCTTTGGGTATCCTATGAAGACACATTTCTCTGATTTGGGTTCGAGCTTATCAGGTTGAAGCTTTTTCACATAAGCATCGCAGCTCCAAACATTAAGAAACGACAACTTCGGTTTCTTGCCAAACCACAGTTCATAAGGTGTCGTCTCAACGGATTTAGATGGTGCCCTATTTAATGTGAATGCAGCCGTCTCTAAAGCATAACCCCAAAACAATAACGGTAGATTAGTAAGAGACATCATAGATCGCACCATATCTAGTAAAGTACGATTACGACGTTCGGACACACCATTACACCATGGTGTTTCGAGTGGTGTGAGTTGTGAAACTATTCCACATTGTTTCAAATGTAGACCAAACTCGTAACTCAAATATTCTCCTCCACGATCAGATCATAGAAACTTCATTTTCTTGTTGCGATGATTTTCCACTTCACTCTGAAATTCTTTGAACTTTTCAAATGTTTTAGACTTATGTTTCATTAAGTGGATATACCCATATCTGCTCAAATCATCTGTGAAGGTTAGAAAATAGCGATACCCACCGCAAGTCTCAACACTTATCGGATCGCATACATCAGTATGTATTATTTCCATTAAGTCAGTTGGTTTCTCCATGTTCCGGAGAACGGAGTCTTAGTCATCTTGCCTATGAGGCATGGTTCACAAGCATCAACTGATTCATAATCAAGTGATTCCAAAAGCCCATCAGCATGGATTTTCTTCATGCGCTTTACACCAATATGACCTAAACGGCAGTGCCACAAATAAGTTGCACTATCATTATTAACTTTGAATCTTTTGGCTTAAATATGAATATGTGTATCACTACGATCGAGATTCAATAAACCATTCACCTTGGTTGTATGACCATTGAAGGTTTTATTCATGTAAACAGAACAACAATTATTCTCTGACTTTAAATGAATAACCATTTTGCAATAAACATGATCAAATCATATTCATGCTTAACGCAAACACCAAATAACATTTATTTAGGTTCAACACTAATCCCAAAAGTATAGGGAGTGTGCGATGATGATCATATCAATCTTGGAACCACTTCCAACACACATCGTCACTTCACCCTTAACTAGTCTCTGTTCATTCTGCAACTCCTGTTTCGAGTTACTAATTTTTAGCAACTGAACTAGTATCAAATACTAAGGAGTTTCTATAAACACTAGTAAAGTACACATCAATAACATGTATATCAAATATAACTTTGTTCACTTTGCCATCCTTCTTATCCGCCAAATACTTGGGGCAGTTCTGCTTCCAGTGACCAGTCCCTTTGCAGTAGAAGCACTTAGTCTCAGGCTAAGGTCTAGACTTGGGCTTCTTCACTTGAGCAGCAACTTGCTTGTCGTTCTTCTTGAAGTTCCCCTTCTTCCCTTTGCCCTTTTTCTTGAAACTAGTGGTCTTGTCAACCATCAACACTTGATGTTTTTCTTGATTTCTACCTTTGTTGATTTCAGCATCACGAAGAGCTTGGGAATCGTTTCCATTATCCCTTGCATATTATAGTTCATCACGAAGTTCTAGTAACTTGGTGACAGTGACTAGAGAAATCTGTCAATCACTATCTTATCTGGAAGATTAACTCCCACTTGATTCAAGTGATTGTAGTACTCAGACAATCTGAGCACATGCTCACTGGTTGAGCTATTCTCCTCCATCTTGTAGGCAAAGTACTTGTCAAAGGTCTCATACCTTTCGACATGGGCATGAGTCTGAAATACCAATTTCAACTCTTAGAACATATTATATGCTCCGTGGAGTTTCAAAACGTTTTTGACGTCCCGGTTCTAAGCCGTAAAGCATGGTGCACTAAACTATCAAGTAGTCATCATATCAAGCTTTTCAAACGTTCATAATGTCTGCATCTGCTCCTGCAATAGGTTCGTCACCTAGTGGTGTATTGATACGTCTCTGTCATATCTACTTTTCCAAAAACTTTTGCCCTTGTTTTGGACTCCATTTGCATGATTTGAATGGAACTAACCCGGATTGACGCTGTTTTCAGCAGAATTGCCATGGTGTTATTTATGTGCAGAAACAAAAGTTCTCGGAATGACCTGAAACTTCACGGAACGTCTATTTGGAAATAATAAAAAATCCTTACAAAAGATGAAGACCAGGGGGCCCACACCCTAGCCACGAGGGTGGGGGGCGCGCCTGCCCCCCGGGCCTCGTGGGCCCCCTGGAGCTCCTCTGACCTCAACTCCAACTCTATATATTTGCTTTCAGGGAGAAAAATATCAGAGAGAAAGATTCATCACGTTTTACGATACGGAGCCACCGCCAAGCCCTAAAACCTCTCGGGAGGGCTGAGCTGGAGTCCGTTCGGGGCTCCGGAGAGGGGAATCCATCGCCGTCGTCATCATCATCAACCATCCTCCATCACCAATTTCATGATGCTCACCGCTGTGCGTGAGTAATTCCATCATAGGCTTGCTGGACGGTGATGGGTTGGATGAGATGTATCATGTAATCGAGTTAGTTTTGTTAGGGTTTGATCCCTAGTATCCACTATGTTCTGAGATTGATGTTGCTATGACTTTGCTATGCTTAATGCTTGTCACTAGGGACCGAGTGCCATGATTTTAGATCTGAACCTATTATGTTTTCATGAATATATGTGAGTTCTTGATCCTATCTTGCAAGTCTATAGTCACCTACTATGTGTTATGATTCGGCAACCCCGAAGTGACAATAATCGGGACCACTCCCGGTGATGACCGTAGTTTGAGGAGTTCACGTATTCACTATGTGTTAATGCTTTGGTCGGGTACTCTATTAAAAGGAGGCCTTAATATCCCTTAGTTTCCGCTAGGACCCCGCTGCCACGGGAGGGTAGGAAAAAAGATGTCATGAAAGTTCTTTTCCATAAGCACGTATGACTATATTCAGAATACATGCCTACATTACATTGATGAATTGGAGCTAGTTCTGTGTCACCCTAGGTTATGACTGTTACATGATGAACCACATCCGACATAATTCTCTATCACCGATCCATTGCCTACGAGCTTTCCATATATTGTTCCTCGCTTATTTAGTTTTCCGTTGCTATTGTTACAATCACTACAAAATATCAAAAACATTAGTTTTGTTATCACTACCTTTTCTTACCGTTACCACTACCATCATATTACTTTGCTACTAAATACTTTGCCGCAGATATTAAGTTTCCAGGTGTGGTTGAATTGACAACTCAACTGCTAATACTTGAGAATATTCTTTGGCTCCCCTTGTGTCAAATCAATAAATTTGGGTTGAATACTCTACCCTCGAAAACTGTTGCGATCCCCTATACTTGTGGGATATCAAGACTATTTTCTGGCGCTGTTGCCGCGGAGCATAGCTCTATTCTTTGAGTCACTTCGGATTTATATCTGCTTATCATTATGAAGAACTTGAGAGATCCAAAAACCAAGATTTATCCCTCAACTACGAGGGGAGGTAAGGAACTGCCATCTAGCTCTGCACTTGATTCACCTTCTGTTTTGAGTATGCTTGCGACACCTAAACCTGCTTCTGCTATTCATTCTGATATGTCGCATGTTATTGATGATGCCACTTCTGCTATGCATGATACTTATGATGAAACTACTTATATGCTTGATACTACTGTGCCACTTGGTGAATTTCTTGATGAACAACTTGCTAGGGTTAGAGAGAATGAAATTATTGAAACTAATAACATTGATGAAAGTGATGATGAAGACTCTCCCCCTAATAAATATGGATCACCTGTTATTCCTGAGGGTTATGTTTTTGAAAAGGAAGCTGCTTTAGCTATTTTTGCTTGCAAAGATAGATACGAGCTCAAGAGGTTATTAGCTAAATGGAAGCAGCGATCTCTTAATGCTAGAATGAAACCTGACCCTGCTTTTGCTACTTCACCTATTTGTGTTACTGATAAGGATTATGAATTCTCTGTTGATCCTGATATAATTACGTTGGTTGAATCTGATCCTTTTCATGGCTATGAATCTGAAACTGTTGTGATACATCTTACTAAATTAAATGATATAGCCGCCCTATTCACTAATGATGATAGAACTCGTTACTTTTATATCCTTAAAATATTTCCGTTCTCATTAAAGGGTGATGCTAAGATATGGTTTAATTCTCTGGATCCTGGTTGTGTGCGGTAGTCCCCAAGATATGATTTATTACTTCTCTGCTAAATATTTCCCTGCTCATAAGAAACAAGCTGCTTTGAGGGATATATATAATTTTGTGCAAATTGAAGAAGAGAGTCTCCGACAAGCTTGGGGGAGGCTTCTCAAGTTACTTAATGATTTGCGTGATCATCCTCTTAAGAAAAATGAAATGCTTGATATCTTTTATAATGGACTAACCGATGCTTCGAGAGATTACCTGGATAGTTGTGTTGGTTCTGTTTTCAGGGAAAGAACACCAGATAAAGCTGAAATTCTACTGAATAATATGTTGACAAATGAAAATAATTGGACACATCTTGAGCCAGCTGCTGAGCCTATTCCTAAACCAACTCCAAAGAAAAGAGGTGTTCTATTTCTCAGTCCTGAAGATATGCAAGAGGCAAAGAAATCTATGAAAGAAAAAGGTATTAAAGCTGAAGATGTTAAGAATTTACCTCCTATTGAAGAAATACATGGTCTTAATTTACCGCCTGTTGAAGAACCATATGATCTTAATCCATTACCTATTGAAGAAACACATGGTCTTGATAACCCGACACATGTAGTAAAGGTAAATTCTCTCTATAGATATGATAAAGCTGAAATCCCATTTACTAAGTTTGCTAGCCCATGCTTAGATGAGTTTGATAAATTTTTGGTTAAGCAAGAAGACTTCAATGCTTATTTTGGTAGACAATTGAAATACAATTCAAATATGCTTGAACACTTGGGTGATTATATGGCTAATGTCAAAGGTGAACTTAAACTTATTAGTAAACATGCTTCTATGGTTACCACTCAAGTAAAACAAGTACTGAAGGCTCAAAATGATTTGCTCAATGAATTGAATAGTAAGAATAATGATTATGCTGTTAGAGTGGCTACTAGAACTGGTAGAATGACTCAGGAACCTCTGTATCCTGAAGGCCACCCTAAGAGAATTGAGCAAGATTCTCAGAGAAATAATATAGATGCACCTAGTCCTTCTAAAAGGAAGAAAAAGAAAAATGGTAGGACTTTGCATGCTTCTAGTGAACCTATTAGTGAAACACCTGAGAATCCAAATGATATTTCTATTTCTGATGCTGAAACACAATCTGGTAATGAACCTGAAACTAGTGATAATGTTAATGATAATGTTAATGATAATGTTAATGATAATGTTCATGATGATTCTCAACCTAGTAGTGATAATGATATAGAAATTGAACCTATTGTTGATCTTGATAACCCAGAATCAAAGAGACAACGTTATGATAAGAAAGACTTTGTTGCTAGGAAACACGAAAAGGAAAGATAGCCTTGGGTTCAGAAACCCATGCCATTTCCTCCCAAACCATCCAAGAAAAAGGATGATGAGGATTTTGGGCGCTTTGCTGAAATGATTAGACCTATCTTTTGCGAATGCGATTAACTGATATGCTTAAAATGAATCCTTATGATAAGTACATGAAAGATATTGTTACTAATAAAAGAAAAATACCGGAAGCTGAAATTTCCATCATGCTTGCTAATTATACCTTTAAGGGTGGAATACCAAAGAAACTTGGAGATCCAGGAGTACCCACTATACCATGCTCCATTAAAAGAAACTATGTTAAAACTACTTTATGTGATCTTGGAGCCGGTGTTAGTGTTATGCCTCTCTCTTTATATCGTAAACTTGATTTGCATAAGTTGACACCTACTGAAACACCTTTGCAAATGGCTGATAAATCAACTGCTATACCTCTCGCTATTTGTGAGGATGTGCCTGTTGTAGTTGCAAACGTTACTATTTTAACAGACTTTGTTATTCTTGATATTCCCGAGGATGATAGTAAGTATATTATTCTTGGAAGACCCTTTTTGAATACTACAGGGGCTGTTATTGATTGCACTAAAGGCAATGTCACTTTTCATGTTAATGGTAATGAGCATACGGTACACTTTCCGAGCAAACAACCTCAAGTTCATAGTATCAACTCTATTGGAAAAATTCCATCGATTATATTTGGAGGTTTTGAATTTCCTCTTCCTACTGTCAAGAAGAAATACAATATTCTTATTATTGGGGATGTGCATATCCCCGTTGAGGTAACATAGTGTTATTCAAAATTTCTCCGGTTCCATGTTATTCGGAATGAGTTTGTTAACTAGACCTGATCAACCTTGTTAGTGGATTCCTTTTGATGAGCATGAGATGGATGAAACTAGAAGGCACAACTCTCAGTACCTTCTTTTTACTTTATGTTATTTATATTAAATAAAATAAAAATAAATATTTTCCGTCTGTTATCTGATTTATCCGTGCAATATAAAAATACCCCAAAATTAAAAGTTATCCAAATGCCCTAAAATTTAAATATGATTTTTTCTGGAATATTTGAGAATATCTGGCACACAGAGAACACAACAGGGGGGCATCCACCTGGCCACGAGGGTGGAGGGCGCACCCCCTGCCTCGTGGGCCCACGGTGGCCCTCCTCCACTTATTCCTGCACACACACTCTTCTTCTTCCTCCCACAAACACCAATATCCAGCTCAAGCACGAGTTCTAGCTCATTTTGCTGTGATTTTCGATCTCCTTGCTCAAAGCACCTCTCACAAAACTGCTTGGGGGGATTGTTCCTTGGTATCTGACTCCTCCATTGGTCCAATTAGTTTTTGTTCTAGTGCTTTATTCATTGCAAATTTGTGCTGCCTAGGTGACCCTGTTCTTGAGCTTGCATGTCAAATTTATATGGTCCCAAGTAGTTTTAATGCATGATATAGGCTCTAGGCACTTGTAGGAGTTGTTGCTATCCATTTTGTTGAGCTGGACTCACTTTTATTTGAAGTTACTAAATTTTTCAGCAATTTTTCAAAGGAAGAAATATGTTTAGGAAAATGTACCAAGGTGGCTCTTCAAGGAAACAAGAGCCCAGGCTTGCAATGCGTGATGCTGATGATGAGCCACCAAGGGACGCTCCAGTGCGGCCCTGTGAATGGCCTTAAGAGGACTTCATGGATTGAGTAGGGATTAAGGAAGAATTTAACGCATATTTGCGTAACGCTGATCTTGTGAGCTTCGAGGAAGAAAAATGATGTCAGTACCACTATCTCACTAGTTCCTTTGTGAGGAGGTTTGAATTTTCATCTTCACGTAATTCTCAAACTGTCCTGTTTGATCTTTATGAAAATTCTTACACTATGGACTTAGAGGATTTTACCACTGCTTACAAACTTCCACAATGGGGTAGTGTTAGGGAACCTCACAAATCTGAATTTAGAGATTTTCTTGCTAGTATAACTGTGGGGGAATCTAGAGATATAACACAAGCTACCATAGGAAGCATTCACTTTCCTGCTATACATTATTTTGCTCTCTTCATAGGTAGATGCATTAATGGTAAAGATGAGGCATGTCACATGTGTGTCCCTGACCTCAGTATTCTTAGGAGTGTTGTGTTAGGAGATAAATCTTATAATTTGGGAGCCATTATTGCACGTAGGTTGCATCTTATTAATAGATTTAATGGAGATTTCTTTGGTGGAATTTATGCAACCCGCTTAGCTGATTTTCTTGGTGTAACTATACGTAATGGTGATATTGAATTACCTCTTGCTTACCTAGACTTTAATGCTATGGTTCACCACCAGTTTGTCGAGAGGAATGAATCACCTCTCCAGTATCGCTTAATCTTTGATAGACGTCGTGCTGTCCGTATTACTCTCCCTACTCCTGCCTTCTTTGATTATCAGGCAAAAGGAAGACATTTTGTTACCAGAGAGGAGGCAAATGAGTACGAGAGGAGGGCGGAGGCAGCTCGCCGCCACGCTGCAGCTCAGGAGGCAATAGCCGCTGCATCGCAGTATGACCCCAACTATTACTATGGATATCCGCTAGGCCATCCATGGCCATAAACCAACTTAGGCCAAAAGCCTAAGCTTGGGGGAGTACGTATTTCTCACCGACATTATATTCATGTTCACACATTCATTGCTAGATGTCGGTGCTCATACTTTTTCATTGTATCATCCATGCTAGTTTATTTCCCTTTTTATGCTTTTCTTCTTGTGTGCTTAATAAACCCTAAGAAAAAGAAAAAAAAATTCTTGTAGCTTTTAGCTAGTTTTACTTTACATGCTTGTAGTAGTAATTAAAAAGAAAACCCAAAAAGATTTCGTGTTCTTCTTTTTCTTGTTGGGAGCTTTCCCGTGTATATAGTTTTATTTCTTTTCTTTTCTTTGGGGGTCGATAGGAGAAGACCATAATTAAATTGTTGAAGTGGCTCTTATTTGCATTATTGTTGATCTGACAAAAGATCCCATATTGCCTTGTCTTCTCATGTTTATTGAATGCTTGCAGATTCCAGCTTAGTCCAATGCACATGCACTATTATTATCCACATCGTTCGGTCATGCAAGTGAAAGGCAATTATGACAATATATGATGGACTGACTGAGATGAGAAAAGCTGGTATGAACTCGACCTCTCTTGTTTTTGCAAATACTAGCACATATGCCCGTTTGTTGTAACGGGAGATTTCTTTTTGCGAGAAGCATCGAGAGAGATAATTGATGTGTCCATCAAAACGGTCTCCGTAGCGGTGGGGCGACAGAGTGAGGAGTTGCGGTGTTCTCACGGGTCATGTTTGGCCCGCGAGATCTTGATAATGGCGGGGTTGGTCGGTGTGGTGGCCACCACTCAACTTGTGTCTTTTTTTCTCCGGTCCGCCTCCGTGCCAAGGTTGTGGTTGCCTCCTTATTTTGTGGCAGCACGGCGACTTCGGGACAAAGTCGCTTCGACCACTCTCTCCTATGATGGCGTAACCGAATGGATTACTAATTCAGTGAATCCCATTTCATTGCCATAATCAGAGGTAGTCCCTACTTTACCAGTGTTTATTTTGTTTAATTATTTTAGCGCTCATTTGGCTACATTTTTTTAATCAGAGCCAAACCAGCATATCCTCTTTTATTGGCATGTGCCTACAATTTCTTTTAATTATAGCCAACCAGCATGTTCTCTTTTATCGTCAAATGGTATGTGGGATGCACAACAGTTCGCGTCTGGGTCAGGCCATTGGCAGTTTACTAAAATGACGTGTGTTTGTAAGACACGAATAAAAATCCAAAACAACCGCTGAGTTGAAGGATTAGACTCATGACCTCAAAATCTCGACCATGTGCTGCTAGCCATTCGAACAAACAGCTCCTACTAAAAAATGGCCAGCGTAGATGTTTAAGAACATAATGTAGCGTAGCATTCGAAACATTTTTCATTTTTCCGATTTTTCTTAGCTTTTCAAAAAATAAAGTAATAATTATGAAATTCTGAATATTCTTTGAAATGTGAACAATTTTTGAAATCCTGATTCTTTTTCTAAAAAACGAGCATTTTGTTTGGAAATTTCATTAAATTTGGAAAAATATGAACAAAACTTGAAACGGTTATTTTTGAAATTCATACACATTTTTTACAAACATAAACCTCTTTTTAAGAAAACGATTTTTTAATTGTGAAATTTTTTTGAAAATGGAAACAGGTTTTGATCATTGAATTTTTTGTAAAACGTGTTTTTAAACACATACAATACTTTAAATTTGTGAACATTTCAATAGACATAAATATTTTTTGAATTTGTATCATTTTCCAAAATACAATTTATTTTTAAAATCTCGAACAATTTTGGAAAATGAAACATCTTTTTAAAAATAAGAAGATTTTTTTTAATTTTGAAAAAAATTGGAATGAGAATAAAAAAATTAAAAGTTCCAAACATATTTCAAAATGGGAACAAAATTATGAAATTATGTACATTTTACGATTTTTTTAAATGGAATCCTAAAAAATTGAAAATTAGTATTTTGTGAAAAGGAAAAATAAAAATAAACTTGAAAAATAAAAATAAAAATGATGAAGGAAAAAAGGAAAATATAGAAACAGACTAGTTTAAAAAAATGAAGACTGGCCGGCCCAATACTTGGCGCCATGTGTGAAATTCTGACTATTTGCCGCCCCATGCAGTAAATAATATTTCTCAGATGCATGGGGAGGAAACTAGTGGGCTTGGTTTGCTAGGTCGCGGCTTGCACGACCCACATACAAAATTCGGGGCAGAATTGTTTTTCTTTTCTAGCAGATGGAGGCATAAAAATTTAGTACCACCTCGGATAGAACAAAAAATATATTTTATGGTGAACGGATGAAAATATTGGAGAAACACAACTTGCTTTATTAGTAGGTATAGATGATTAGTTCATCGTTCCTGATTCAGCCTATTATGAATAAACATGTTTGCAATGACAACTAGAGATCATAGTTTCTTGTGCCATGCTTAATTAGCTAGGAGCTTATAATGGTTTACCTTGCGTGCCAACATGCTATTAAAATGGTTGTGATGTGGTATGGTAGGGTGGTATCCTCCTCTAAATGATTTAAGTGACTTGACTTGGCACATGTTCACGCATGTAGTTGAAAAAAAATCAACAAAGCCTTCACGTTATTTATGTTCATGGTGGATTATATCCCACTTATGCTTGCATTCGGTGTTGATTAATTTTAATGCATGTTCATGACTGTTGTCGCTCTCTAGCTGGTCGCTTCCCAGTCTTTTGCTAGCCTTCGCCTGTACTAAGTGGGAATACTGCTTGTGCATCCAACTCCATAAACCCCAAAGTTATGCCATATGAGTCCACCATACCTACCTATTTACGGTATCTACCTTCCGTTCCAAGTAAATTTGTATGTGCCAAACTCTAAACCTTCAAATAAATATCCTGTTTTGTATGCTTGAATAGCTCATGTATCGACTAGGGTTTGTCCGTATCTTCCATGTTAGGCAGGTTATTCTCAAGAGGAGTGGACTCCGCTCCTCACTCACGAGAAAATGGCTGGTCACCCGGATGCCCAGTCACATGCTTTATGCAAATCAAATCAAAATAATTGCAAACAAAACTCCCCCTGGGACTCTTATTAGTTGGAGGCACTCATTGTTTCGAGCAAGCCATGGATTGATGCTTGTTGTTGGAGGGGGAGTATAAACTTTACCATTCTGTTTGGGAACCGCCTATAATGTGTGTAGCATGGAAGATATCGCCATCTCTTGGTTGTTATGTTGACAATGAAAGTATACCGCTCAAAATATTATTCACTCTATTTCAAAACCGAGCTCTGGCACCTCTACAAATCCCTGCTTCCCTCTGTGAAGGGCCTATCTATTTACTTTTATGTTGAGTCATCATCCTCTTATTAAAAAGCATCAGTTGGAGAGAACCACTGTCATTTGCATTCATTACTGTTAGTTTACATTGAGTATGACTTGACTGGATCTCTTTTACCATGAGTTACAATGTCTAGTCAGTCCTTGATCTTTGAAGGTGCTCTGCATTTATGTTTTGCGGTCTCAGAAAGGGCTAGGGAGATACCATCTTGTTATATCATATTATGATTGTTTTGAGAAAGTGTTGTTGTCCAAGATTTATTATTATTGCTCGCTAGTTGATTATGCCATTGATATGAGTAAACATGTGACCTAAGCGTTATTCTGAATATGGTTAGTTTATAATCTTTGCTGAAAACTTGAATGCTGGCTTTGTAGCGATTGCGACAATCGCAACGGAAAAGTAAATAAGCGAAGAACAATATAGGAAAAGCTCGTAGGCAATGTGTCGTGGAATTGTCACGGCAGATGTCCTTAGTGTTAGACCAAACCGGACACATCTATGAGCCGGTATTGGGAATCTGTGAACCGACGGGCGTCACCCATGTATATAAGGGGACGACCCGGCGGCGGTTCAGAGGACAGACAACAACTCGAGACTTAGGCGAAGCTTGTTTGCTCCCTAGTCATCGAAACCCCATCAATTCCATCACAACTAGACGTAGGCTTTTACCTTCATTGAAGGGGCCGAACTAGTATAAACTCTCTTGCGTCCCTGTGTCCGCTTTAACCCCTTCAAGCTAACCCGTTGCGATGGCTCCATGACTAAGTCCTTTCTCTAGGACATCTGCCGTGACAAAACCATGACAGTTGGTGCCCACCGTGGGGCTCGAACCCACGACCACAAGGTTAAGAGTCTTGGTGAAGCGGATTTGGCTATTCCTGATCCGGAGGCTCAATTGGTGGAAGCTCTTCATGTTATTATGGATTGGACGCTTCCTTACCCGGCGTACAAGAACCGGGGTGAGTTACCAGAGGATGAGACTCTGGCCCGACAGATAATCCGGCGATCCTAGTCCATGGCTATTATCAACGGCGAGTTGCATCATTGCAGTGTGTCAGGGGCGTTTCAACATTGTGTGTCTCCTGAAGAAGGCCGTGAAATTTTGCGTGAGATCCACGAAGGAGATTGTGGTCACCATGCCGGTTCAAAATCTCAGGTGGCTAAAGCGTTTCGCCATGGCTTCTATTGGTTAACTGCTCATGCTGATGCGGAGGATCTGGTCAGACGATGTGATGGTTGCCAAAAGTTTTCAAGACGTGCTCATGTGCCGGCTCAAGAATTGAGAATGATTCCAATTACTTGGCCGTTTGTGACTTGGGGGCTGGATATGGTTGGGCCTTTCAAAAGGTCCAAAGATAAGAAGACCCACCTCCTGGTGGCGGTTGACAAGTTTACAAAGTGGGTGGAGGCAGAACCTGTTAGCAAGTGTGATGCGGCCACGGCGGTTCAGTTCATCAAAAAAGTGATTTTCCGGTTTGGCTTTCCACACAGTATCATCACAGATAATGGTACCAATTTGTCCAAAGGTGCCATGAAGGAGTTCTGCGAACGGGAGCACATCCGGCTCGATGTTTATCGGTGGCACACCCACAGTCCAATGGTCAAGCAGAAAGGGCTAATCAAGAGATCTTGAGAGGCATCAAGCCCTGGCTTATGGTTCCTTTGCAGAGAACACCGGGTTGTTGGGTAGAAGAGTTACCATCTGTGTTATGGAGCATCAATACTACACCCAACAGATCAACAGGATACACACCGTTCTTCATGGTTTACGGAGCAGAGGCGGTTCTCCCCAGTGATATCCGTCATGACTCACCCCATGTGGCGGCTTATGTTGAAGTGGACAATGAGACAGCCCGTCAAGACGCTTTGGACCTGTTGGATGAAGAACGTGACATAGCAGCCGCCCGCTCGGTGATTTACCAACAGGATCTTCGTCGTTATCACAGTCGCCGAGTCAGAACCAGAACCTTTCAGGAAGGAGATTTGGTGCTTCGGCTCATCCAAGATCACACTGATATGCATAAGCTATCCCCACCTTGGGAGGGACCTTTCGTGGTCAGCAAGAATCTGCACAACGGGTCATACTATCTGATCAATATTCGAGAGCATAAAGACTCACGTACATCAGAGGAGGAGACCAACAGGCCGTGGAACATAGCTCATCTTCGGCCTTACTATACCTGAGCCATTGGCTCTACTTGTGTACATATTACGATGATGTATATATTATGATTAAATATAATAAACCGGAACCTCAGCTAAAGCGGGGTATCTATCCTTTTACATCATGTGTGGTTACACGGAGTTGTTCTAAAGCGGCCTCCAATTTACCCCTTGAGTTAGCTTTTCAAAAATCATCATGTTATATCACTTGGGGGCTTGGTCATGTCTGAACCAATGCAACACCTCTTGATAGGCGAGAGCCACCAGATCACTTGGGGACTTGGTCACGTCTGAACCAGTCACGCCTCTTGATCGGCCTAAGGCCACAGAATCACTTGGGGGCTTGGTCGAACCCGAACCATTGCCATGCCACTTGATCGGCATAAATGCCACGGTTTCATTTGGGGACCTGGCTGACTTGAACCATAGCTACACCTATCGGGAGCTTGTTCATGTCCGACCATGGTAACGCCATCTGATCGGCTCAGATAAGCCTCTTTTTGCAAATGGTTTTATCATTGCCTTTGCTTCACAATTTTCTTTGATAGATATTTCTTTCTTTTTGTTGCGTTTTCTAAACCGACAAAATTTTAAAACCGGTTCACACTGTCAATTGACGGAACACGGTTCATTTTTAATTCGGAGACTATTTGCCCAATTTGATTTTTTGTTAACATCCTATTATGGAGTAACACGGTGCTTTATTATAACCCAGCACGGTTTACATGGTAAACCGGCATTATATATATACAGGAGCTGCTATCTCCTCCAACAGTGTGGGTTTATGAAACCTCCGCTTCAAGATTGGCTAAGCCAGCTTCATCCCCAATGATGGCAGGTATTATGTATCTCAAAGATTTGATCATATGCTTAAATTTCAGATGTTTTGATTTTATATATGCACACATCATACTCCGCCTGACGGTACAACCGCGGTGGCACTTTAAGATTTTTATGTTGCAGAAAATACTTTGGAAAGTTCATAACCCAAAGAAAGCACAAGTTGCAGTAGTTATGCACGAAGGCATATTATGATCAAGAGTATCAGCTAGCCTATTACAAGGCAACACGATGCTCAAAACAAGATCATTGTTTTTCAAAGGGGAAGAAGTTTAAACCGGCTGCCGGTTCAAGCTTGGTCACCAGCTTGGCCTGATGGTTGTGGGTCATCCCGCACCGCTTCAACTTTAGTTTCTCTACCCAGTGGCTGGAAATCAACAGTTGTCCAGTCGATTCCCATTAATGCTTGAAAAATAGCTTCATCATGGATCAGCAATGACGGTTCAATATCGGGAGCGTAAGTATGCTTACGGATTGGAGGGATAAGATTTTCCGCTTCATGAATTGGTGCAGCTACTGGCTTGTTCAGATTGTCATAGTGGGCTTGATAATGAGATAAGTCTGCTTCTTCAGCCAATTGACAAGCTGGCGGACGCACCTCCCGGTTTATTGCTCGCAGATCCGCTTCATTAAACTCTGACCCGTCTTCCTTCAAGATGGGATAGCCCTGAGCCGCTTCAATACGATCAAAATCCGGCACCCAAGCTTTTGCCCGGATTAAGGCATTAATCGCACCGGTTCGAGCAGCAGATTTCTTCAGCTCTTCCACCCGGGCAGGAAGCGCTGACAGTTTCTGCAGAGTGTCCTGAATCAAAGTGGGCGCCGGCTTGTTGTGGGATGCAGTACAGATGATCCGCTGTGCACCAGTGTACAGTTGTTCGATCAACGTATAGGCGGCTTTCAATTTCTTCCGCACATCTGACCCCAAATGACCAATGCGTGTCCCTGAAATATCACAAAGGGTTAGCAAAACAGCAGCTTTGTAAGACGGCATAATCAATTCAGAAATCAAACCGGCTTACCAAAGGTAGCAGCAGTCATGGCATGCACGTGCCGCTTTATGCTGGTCAGTTCATCCACCACCGGTTTTAGTGCAGCCTCGGCGTCTTCTGCTCATTTGGCTAAAGCGGATTTTTCAGTAGCCCAATCCGCCCGCTCCTTCTTGAAATCCTTCTTAAGCTGTTCCATGACACTTAAGGCGCTGGTCAACTCCTCTTTTGCTTTTGAGGTTTCAGTCTGTTGGGACTTCAGATTTTCTTGGAGATCGGCGATTTGGGTCTCTTTTGTCTTCAGCTCAGCCTGCATACAGACAGTTATATGATTCAGCAAGCAGTGCAAGAATTGAAGCACCAACCACATAACAAGTTATGCACTTGGCGCTTGGGGGCTAATGCCTATTTGATCTTCATATTTCACTTGATTATAAAGTCCCAAGCTCAATACAAGTATTCAACTTGGCACTTGGGAGCTAATGGCTATTTGTTCAAATAAGTTCTGATGCGGCGATATTAATTACTTAAGTCCCGGTTTAACTACACTAAGTTGAACCGGCCCTTGGGGGCTACATCAGCGAATTTCGAGGCATTAAGATTTATATTAGTAAGTCCCGGTTTGAAAGAAGATTACAAACCGGTCCTTGGGGGCTAGGCGAGTCAGCAAGAATGACGCATACAAGTAGGAAAGAGCATATGGAAGTTACCTCATATTTATTTTTCATCATGTTAACCAGACCGGCTTCATAGTCACGACTGGTGTACAGCCGGTTCAGATAGCCGGAATGGATGTCTTGGGCGTTCAGAGCAGCATAGGTTGCCAGATCAACATTCCACTTGCCCTTGCCAAAGGCAGCAAATTCTTCCTTGGCAGTATGTTTAGACAAAGCGATAGGATTGCTTGGCTCTGTATGGCCAATGCCAGTAATAACAACTTCATCATCCTTGGCGTCACCGGTTTGCACTGGGGCCGTTGGCTTATCAGTAGGCTTTGTTGGACCGGTGGATTTCTCAATACGGATGGGGCTTGTGGGCTGGTTGGCAGGACTTGAGGTATCAATAGGCCTCTCTTCAGCAATAAGATCGTCATCTTGCTGTGGTGGATCATTGGGTATGTCTTCAGGAATAGCCGCTTCAAGATCTGGTGTTTTGCCCGGTTCAGGGACGGCATCCTCCTCGGCCGCTTTATCCAGGCGAGCCTTCTTGCTCGGCCTAGGCTTGGCCCTGAAAGGAATAACAAAGTCAAATACAGCATATGTTCCAAGGTGATGTACCGAAAATATTATGATAAGTATAGCTTACCCAAGTACCGTTTTGAGCGGTGGCAGCTGAGTAGCCGATGACTTGCCAGAGGATGAGTGGGAAGTAACCTGATAATCGGAGTCAGATGGATTAAGAGGTTGAAGAAAATAGCCCTCTTTAGGACAAGCACTAACAAGCAAATTAGAGACCTCTGAACAGCGTTTCCGAACCGGACTGTTTGGTAAACCGGCGGAGGTAACTACCTGGCCGCTGTGCCGGGTTGTACGGCGAGCTTCGTGCTGTCGGGTCTTCATAAGAAATTTGGGATCCAAGTAAGCAAGGGGATGAGAAAATTTAACTTTACGGTTTGCCTGACGGATTTTTAGTGAAGGCAAAGGTTCTCAATCAGAAGAGAGAATAATTACCTCTGCAGCATCAGCATGGCTGGCTTCAGCATCATCTTGACAAATATCATCATCAATAAGACGCATGAAAAATAAGCCAAGTGAGTCAAGCTCTACCTCAAGGTCTGGATTATCCACATCGTCATCAGCGGCCGGATCAGAGGATGCAGTGGTTCTTTTCCTGTGGGTAGTCTTCTTCACAGCTTTAGTCTTTTGCCGGATTGGTCTTTTCGGTTTATCTGGTTTTTCTGGTTTCTCCTGCAGCAGTTTCTTGCTCCAAAACGGATCATTGCCCTGTTCAAACAGGTATTGATATTAAATAATGACCAGGTATATCAATAACAGGTTCAAAAAAAAGAACAATCAAACTCTTATAGCTGGCGGTTTGTTGGTGGCACAGAAGGGAAGCAGGCCGGTTCGAGCACAGACGTGTTCCGGTTCATTCAGCATTTTATTCACAGCCTCTGTGATTTCTTCGTCGGTAAGCTGGATGTTAGCATGTCGCAATGGGTCATCAACACTGCCAGTATACTCGCACATCAAACCGGAGCGCTGACTAAGGGGCAGTATGCTCCACGATATCCAACAGCGAGCGAGATCAACTCCTGTTAAACCATTTTCCATGAAGGCTCTGAGCTTGGATAGTTGAGGAGCGTATTTGCTTCTCTCCTTGGCAGTCAACCTTTGCGGAAAGGGGTGTGTATTGCTAAGCCACTCCGGACGAAAGCCAGGCAAAGGATTTTGACCAGCAGGGGAGGTGTCTCTGCAATAGAACCATGTTTGATTCCACTCTTTGGGACCTCTTTCCTTTTCTGAATCGCCACACCGCCCAACTCCGTATTGGAACCGTCAGAAAACTCGGTACGACGGTTTAGATGGAAACAGTCTCTGAACAATTCCACTGTGGGCTCCTCTTGAAAGAACACCTCACAAAGCACTTGGAACTGACACATGTTTGTAACAGAGTTGGGACCAGTGTCTTGTGGGTGGAGTTGAAAATCGGCTAAAACATCCCGGTAAAATTTAGAACCGGGCGTCTTAAAGCCCCGGGCTAAGTGATCTACGAAAACGATGACCTCTCCTTCTTGAGGTGTGGGAGGGAATTCTTTGCCAGGAGCTCTCCAATGGATGGTGTTTTTGCTGCCTAAAGCGCCGATCAGGACTAAATTGTTCAGCTGAGTCTCTGTGACGCGAGAAGGAACCTAGTTGCACTCATTTACTTGCTTGGCCATGATGAAATCTACAAGATAGGTAATTCCAGTTCAAGAATGCATTTATTAAAGTGCACTGGTATGGACAATGTTAAACTAGAGACAGCTCTATCTAAACCGGAGTTTTATGAAGCAGCAGCATCTGGCGGTTCAACAAGGGGACTAATGGTATATACCGGTTTGGCAGATAGATAAACCACCGGATCTAAGCATTGAAAAAGTTGAGATTGCATATAGATAAGTGTACAGAAACAGATTTCACAAGATCTCTCTACAGCGACGGATCTGAAGCAAGTTCAGAAAAGAAGGAAAATATTCAAAGTTCAAAAAAGAATAGTACCGAATCGATGGGCAGAGATACAGGTAGATCTATGGTCTTGAGGCATATAAGTAAAGGCGGATGCTAAGAAATACCGCTACACAGAGCAAAGGTTCACAGGTTCATCCAGGATCTATCATATGAATATGAAGAAGACGATGAACTCTGAAGAACTTGGAAACCCTAGAACGGATCTACGAAGGAAAAGATGAAGAACTCACCGGAGCCGAGGAAGAAACAGAAGGTCGCCGCGATGCTCTGGTACAGTCAGGGTGATGCAGCAGCCAAGGTTGGAGCAGAGGTCTTTGACGGCGGCGGAGCTCCGAAGCTGGACGACGCGGGGAAGACGACGTAGAAGGGCACGAAGGGGAGAAAAGGAAATGACCCTTCGGTCCTATTTATAAGGCAAGGGACAGGAGTCAGGCGCGAAAATCAAGGAACCGTGGGTCAGGAAATGGAGCTGTCGCCTCGATTGTCGCAGACCTATTAAATAAAGAAGGTATCATGGATAAGTTTCTTTATAACAGGTGACGTCACGCCGGTTTACAACGACCAGAGAAGATGACATCACGGCGGTTCAACGAACTACAAGAAGATGTTGAAGGTGAAGATTTTTGCTAAGGATTGACATGAACCTGTTCAAATCAATCTGGGGCCTAATGTTGGGGATATTACTACTGGGCGTAAACCGGCCTATCTGGGCCAGGTTAACTTCATCAGTAGTTAATTATGTTAAAGCCCAAGAAGGCAGATGAGGGCTCAAGGCCCATAGTCGGTTGAAGGCCTGTAGCCGTAAACCGGCGTTGGTATGTAACTTGTGTTGTAAGTTAGGAATAAGTAGAGACCAAACCGGACACATCTATGAGCCGATATTGGGAATCTGTGAACCGACGGGCGTCACCCGTGTATATAAGGGGACGACCCGGTGGCGGTTCAGAGGAAAGACAACAACTCGAGACTTAGGTGAAGCTTGTTTGCTCCCTAGTCATCGAAACCCCATCAATTCCATCACAACTAGACGTAGGATTTTACCTTCATTGAAGGGGCCGAACTAGTATAAACTCTCTTGCGTCCCTGTGTCCGCTTTAACCCCTTCAAGCTAACCCGTTGTGATGGCTCCATGACTAAGTCCTTTCTCTAGGGCATCTGCCGTGACAAAACCATGACACAATGGATCGGTGATGGAGAATTATGCCGGATGCGATCGATCATGTAACAGTCATAAGCTAGGGTGACACAGAACTAGCTCCAGTTCATCAATGCAATGTAGGCATGTATTCTGAATATAGTCATACGTGCTTATGGAAAAGAACTTGCATGACATCTTTTGTCCTACCCCCCCGTGGCAGAGGGGTCCTAATGGAAACTAAGGGATATTAAGGCCTCCTTTTAATAGAGTGCCGGACCAACGCATTAACACGTAGTGAATACATAAACTCCTCAAACTACGGTCATCACCGGTAAGTATCCCAATTATTGTCACTTCGGGGTTAACGGATCATGACACATAATAGGTGACTATAGACTTGCAAGATAGGATCAAGAACTCTCATATATTGATGAAAACATAATAGGTTCAGATCTGAAATCATGGCACTCGGGCCCTAGTGAAAAGCATTAAGCATAGCAAAGTCATAGCAACATCAATCTCAGAACATAATGGATACTAGGTGTCAAACCCTAACAAAACTAACTCGATTACGTGATAAATCTCATCCAACCCATCACCGTCCAGCAAGCCTTCGATGGAATTACTCACGCACGGCGGTGAGCATCATGAAATTGGTGATGGAGGAAGGTTGATGATGATGATGGCGATGGATTCACCTCTCCGGAACCCCGAACGGACTCCAGATCAGCCCTCCCAAGAGAGTTTAGGGCTTGGCGGCGACTCCATATCGTAAAACGCAATGAATCCTTCTCTTTGATTTTTTTCTCCCCGAAAGAGAATATATGGAGTCAGGGTTGAGGTCGGTGGAGCATCAGGGGGCCCACGAGGCTGGGGGCGCACCCAGGGGGGTAGGGCGCGCCCCCACCCTCGTGGACAGGGTGTGAGCCCCCTGACGTGGATCTTTCTTCTAGTATTTTTTATATATTCCAAAATAATTCTCTGTTAATTTTCAGGTCATTTCGAGAACTTTTATTTCTGCCCAAAAATAACACCATGGCAATTCTGCTGAGAACAATGTTAGTCCAGGTTAGTTCCATTCAAATCGTGCAAGTTAGATTCCAAAACAAGGGCAAAAGTGTTTGGAAAAGTAGATACGATAGAGACGTATCAACTCCCTCAAGCTTAAACATTTGCCTGTCCTCAAGCAATTCAGTTGATAAACTGAAAGTGATAAAGAAAAACTTTTACAAACTCTGTTTCCTCTTGTTGTTGTAAATATGTAAAGCCAGCATTCAGGTTTTCATCAAATATTATGAACTAACCATATTCACAATAACACTTAGGTCTCATGTTTACTCATATCAATGACATAATCAACTAGCGAGCAATAATAATAAATCTCGGATGACAACATTTTCTCAAAACAATCATAATATGATATGACAAGATGGTATCTCGCTAGCCCTTTCTGAGACCGCAAAACATAAATGCAGAGCACCTTTAAAGATCAGGGACTGACTAGACATTGTAATTCATGGTAAAAGAGATCCAGTCAAGTCATACTCAATGTAAACTATAAGTAATGGATGCAAATGACAGAGGTGCTCTCCAACTGGTGCTTTTTAATAAGAGAATGATGACTCAACATAAAAGTAAATGGATAGGCCCTTCGCAGAGGGAAGCAGAGATTTGTAGAGGTGCCAGAGCTCGGTTTTGAAATAGATGTGAATAATATTTTGAGCGGTATACTTTCATTGTCAACTTAACAACCGAGAGATCTCGATATCTTCCATGCTACACACATTATAGGCAGTTCCCAAACAAAATGGTAAAGTTTATACTCCCCCTCCACCAACAAGCATCAATCCATGGCTTGCTCGAAAGAACGAGTGCCTCCAACTAACAAGAGTCCCGGGGGAGTTTTGTTTGCAGTTATTTTGATTTGATTTGCGTAAAGCATGGGACTGGCCATCCCGATGACCAGCCATTTTCTCATGAGTGAGGAGCGTTGTCCACTCCTCTTGAGAATAACCCGCCTAGCATGGAAGATATAGACAACCCTAGTTGATACATGAGCTATTCGAGCATACAAAACAGAATGTTTATTTGAAGGTTTAGAGTTTGGCGCATAGAAATTTACTTGCAATGGCAGGTTGATACAGTATATAGGTAGGTATGGTGGACTCATATGGAACAACTTTGGGGTTTATGGAGTTGGATGCACGAGCAGTATTCCCGCTTAGTACAAGTGAAGGCCAGAAAAAGACTGGGAAGCGACCAGCTAGAGAGCGACAACAGTCATGAGCATGTATTAAAATTAATCAACACCGAATGCTAGCATGAGTAGGATATAATGCACCATGAACATAAATATCGTAGAGGCTATGTTGATTTTGTTTCAACTACATGTGTGAACATGTGCCAAGTCAAGCCACTCGAATCGTTCAAAAGAGGATGCCACCCTATCATACCACATCACAACCGTTTTAATAGCATGTTGGCACACAAGGTAAACCATTATAAGCTCCTAGCTAATTAAGCATGGCATAAGCAACTACAATCTCTAATTGTCATTGCAAACATGTTTCTTTCATAATAGGCTGAATCAGGAACGATAAACTAATCATATTTACAAAAACAAGAGAGGTCGAGTTCATACTAGCTTTTCTCATCTCAATAAGTTCATCATATAATCATCATTATTGCCTTTCACTTGCACGACCGAATAGTGTGGATAATAATAATAGTGCATGTGCATTGGACTAAGCTGGAATCTGCAAGAATTCAATTCAAGAGAGAAGACAAGGTAATATGGGCTCTTTGTTAGATCGACAATAATGCATATGAGAGCCACTCAACATTTTCATTAATGGTCTTCTCCTCTCGACCCCCAAGGAGCAAGAAAAGAAATAAAACTATTTATACGGGAAAGCTCCCAACAAGAAAAAGAAGAACGAGAAATCTTTTTGGGCTTTCCTTTTAATTACTACTACTACATGCATGGAAAGTAAACTAACTAAAAGCTACAACTAATTTTTTTGTTTTTTCTAAAGTTTATCAAACACACAAGAAGAAAGCATAAAAAGGGAAGTAAACTAGCATGGATGATACAATGAAAAAGTATGAGCATCGACAACTAGCATGAGTGTGTGAACAGGAATGTAATGTCGGTGAGAGATACGTACTCCCCCAAGCATAGGCTTTTGGCCTAAGTTGGTCTATGGCCACAGCTGGCCTCGCGGATATCCAAAGTAATAGTTGGGGTCATACCAAGAAGGATCCCCCTGGTGCTACTGATTGGCGATATGTTCCGGATTCCACTGATAAACAAACTGCCAGTGAGGATCAAATTGTGGTTCTGGCTCTGGCTCTATAGCTGGTGTGGGGTTTCGGTAGGCGTGAATGGCCTCCGGCGGAACAAGATACTTGTCTGCAGATAAGTCAAAAAGGAAGGAGTGGGCAAAGTAATAGTCTCAGGGTGATTTTTATCAAATATCAGCTTGTACTTAAGCATCTTTTGTTTATTCTTAACGATAAAATCATGTGCTACCATACTCTTATAGTCTAGAAAAATAGAAGGTAGGAACTTTTCTTCTTTCTCATCATGCCTAATAGGTATGTTAAAGTGTGCAGCAAGGCGCGAGGCGAAGATGCCTCCAAGGACGGGGCCCTTAGTATGGTTAAGATTTAACCGCTTTGCAACAATAGCGCCCATACTAGATGTGTCATCATGAAACAATGCATGGCACAAAATAACAATATCAGGGGCACTAAGGTTGCCACAGTTTCCGCGACCAATGAAGCATCTACTAGCAAATATTGCAAAGTAACATAAAATAGGAAAATGTATGCTAGTAATTCTTGCATCGGAAACCTTCCTCTTTCCCCTACAGCAATTGTATCAATAAACCCTTCCACATCATCACGGTGTGGTTCCTCTACGCTGCCCTCAAAAGGGATCAAACAAACCCGACAAAAATCACGAAGTGACATCTCCTTATGCTCATCATATAAATAAAATTCCACCGTAGGTGGTGAGCTCCTAGCATGGAAATGAAAGTTTTGCACAAAGATATTGGTGAGTAAGAGATACTGTCCGCATTGGTCGTGGAGGAAGGCGGTGAGGCCTGCATTCTCAGCCAACTCATAGAAATCATCATAAATCCCGGCTTCTCTGAAGAAATCATCACAAGGCCATTCACACGGCCGAACCTCCGCGGTGCGACGGAGATTATACTTGGGCTTCTTGTTCTCTTCACTTTGTTTATCCTTCGAGCTTCGCCACGATGAGCCCCTCAAAAATCTCTTCATATTTTTCTGAAATTTTCCGAAATTTTTTGGCAACTCAAAAATAAAAGTGAACCAAGCTCAACAAAATTAATAGCAACTACTCCTACAAGTGCCTAGAAGCAATATCATGCATTAAAGCTACTTTTGACCATATAAATTTGACATGCAAGCTCAAGAATAGGGTCACCTAAGCAGCAAAAATTTGCAATGAATAAAGCACTAGAACAAAAACTAATTGGACCATTGGAGGAGTCACATACCAAAGAACAATCCCCCAAAGCAGTTTTGTGAATGGAGCTTTGAGCTAGGAGATCGAAAATGGCAGCAAGATGAGCTAGAACTCGGGTTTGAGCTGGTTGGTGATTTTTTGGGAGGAAGAAGGTGTGTGTGGTAGCTGGAATAAGTGGACAGGAGCCACCATGGGCCCACGAGGCAGAGGGGCGCGCCCTGGACCCTCGTAGCCAGGTGCTTGCTCCCCCTGCTATGTTCTCAGTTCCAGATATTCTCAAATATTCTAGAAAAAATCATATTTAAATTTCGGGGCATTTGGAGAACTTTTATTTTCGGGGTATTTTTCATTGCATGGATAATTCAGAAAACTGACAGAAAAATACTATTTTTGCTTTAATTAATATAAATAATAGAAAGTAAAAAGAGGGTACAAAGAGTTGTGTTTTCTAACTTCATCCATCTCATGCTCATCAAAAGGAATCCACTAACAAGGTTGATCAAGTCTTGTTAACAAACTCATTTCGAAAAACATGGAACCGGAGAAATTTCGAATAACACTAGGTTACCTCAACGGGGATATGCACATCCCCAACAATAAAAATATCATATTTCTTCTTGACGGTAGGAAGGGGAAATTCAAAACCTCCAATAGTAATTGTTGAAATTTGTTGGCGTCCTGGGAACAGGGGTCCCCAGATTTGCCTGCCTGCGGCCCGCGGCGTGGCTGAGCCTGCAGGCCGTACGGCCCATCTTCACCAGCAAAGCATCCAAGACCCTCGCGAGGGTCCAAGACTCGCGAGGCGGACGACGCTAGACCTCCTCGGGAGTAGCCTAGCTAGGCAGGCTCATGAGGAGCGGAGATATCAAGGCGGGGCAAACCTCACGAGACCCTCGTGACATGAGCCATGACGCACGGCACCAGGCAGGCGCCAGCGCGTGCAGCGTCCTTGTTTCCTCTTTGGTGCTAAGGAGGCCAGCGCAGGCGAAGAGTACTGAGGCATCATGCAAAGGTTGCTATATTGGTGCAACGAGACCAAGACAAGGAAGACAACAAGACGGAGGTCATCGTGGAGCCCAAGACGGCGTCAGCACCAGAGCCTTTGGCAGGCGAAGACCACTTTTGTCAGGATAGCTTGTACTAGTTGTCCCCCTTTGAATTAGCCCGCCATTGTTGGCTCCCTTCCCGCTCGATATTTGGGAAGAGGACCAGGGCCTATATAAGTAGGGCTAGGCACCACCTTAGGAGAGGACGGATCATGAAGGCACAGATCATTCGGAGACGGATCACGAAGGCACAGATCATTCAGAGACGGATCACGAAGGCACAGATCATTCAGGGACGGATCATTCAGACCACCCACACACACACAAGCTCACCGAGCTCAAGGACACCTCAACCTCAGGAGGTCGTTCTTCCTTTGTACTGTTCACCATCAGCCCTAGAGGCAATCCACCACCACTACACTGGGGTAGGGTATTACACCACAACGGTGGCCCGAACCAGTATAAATCTTACGTCTTTCTGTGTTGCGAGTTCGTCGAGTTCGTCCGCAAGATCTTAGTGAGCTAGGGCGCAGATTGGTGGGAAGGAAAGACTTCGCGTGCACCCCAGTGTTCGAACCTTAAGGGTTTGCCGGAACCCCACATCCGACATAACCTTAAGGGTTTGCCGGAACCCCACATCCGACAATTGGCGCGCCAGGTAGGGGTGTGTCGGGGCTCCTCTCCACCAACCTGTGCCCCGCACCGCCGCACTACGCTCCTATGGTAGGTGCCCCGCCGACGACCTCTACGGCTAAGGCCAGCAGCAGGGAGTCTGGGTACCGAGCCCTGGCCCCTGCCCTGCGGCGAGTGCAGTGGTCGGCCAAGTTCAAGCCGGAGATGCCGCCACGTTACGACGGCGTGGCAGACTCGGCGCCGTTCCTGCTAGCGTACGAGGAGGCCGTCCTCGAAGCCGGAGGTGACGACAATATCATGGCAAACTTGTTCCCCCTGGCCCTCGCCAGCGAGCCACGCGCCTGGCTGCTCAACCTCCCGGGATCCACGGTGACATCCTGGGGGGAACTCCACGACCTCTTCACTGCGCACTACGCGGCGCCGGCACCCCACGCAGTCGCGGCACTGCTGGGTGGCTCCTAAGCCCCTCCTTCAAATCGCCACATCAAGCCTTTCGTCCGTCAGATTGGGGCAGCCTGCAAGCGCCCGAGGGCTCCGCCGGGTTGGGCTGCGCCGGAGGCCGACCTCACCTTCGGCTCAGAAGACCACCCCAGCTCCACCGCTGGCTCCGGGATGCTCCCGATGCTCTGCACGCCCACCATCTGCAACATGGCCGTCACCAAGACCCTCATCGACGGCGGCGCCGGCCTCAACTTGCTCTATGTAGAAGCCTTCAGCCTCCTTCATGTGCCGCTCGAACGGCTCAGCCTCAGCAGGCCCTTCACAGGAGTGGCTGGTGGAGCTGTCGACCCTCTGGGGCAGATCCGCCTCCCTGTCACCTTTGGCACACGAGACAACTATCGCACCGAGCTGGTGGACTTTGACATCGCCCGCATTGGTCTCCCGTACAATGCCATCCTCGGGTACCCGGCTCTCACTCAGTTCATGGCGGCGACTCACCCGGCTTACAACCTCATGAAGATGCCAGGGAGCAAGGGCGTCCTCACAATCAAGTGGGACGCTAAGGAAGCCGTGGCGGCGCTCAGGCTCGCCTTCAAGACCGCGGTAGCAGCACAGCCAGCCGGCCAAGGAAACCGCGCCCACCAAGAAGAGGCAGCTATTCACTCAAGCCAAGGCGGAGACCAAGCAGGTGCTGGTCGACAAGGACGGGTCCTCAAGAGCCACCTTCACCATAGGGACCAGCCTTGACCCGGGACAAGAAGAAGCTTTGGTGAGATTTCTACACGTGAACAAGGATATATTCGCGTGGGAGCCCAATCAGCTCGTAGGGGTCCCGAGAGAGGCAATCCAGCATCATCTAAGGGTGTGCCCCAACGTATGCCCCATGAAGCAGCGAGCAAGACGGCAGTCCACTGAGAAGTAGGCCTTCATCGTCCAAGAGACACACAAGCTGGAGGCGGTGGGTACCATCCGAGAAGTTCGATACCCCGAATGGCTGGCGAACCCCGTCGTAGTACCGAAGAAAGGCGGGAAGGAACAGATCTGCGTCGACTTCACCAACCTTAACAAAGCGTGCCCCCAGGATCCGTTCCCGCTTACACGCATCGATCAAATCGTCGACTCCACCGCCGAGTGCGACTTGCTATGTTTCCTGGATGCATTCTCAGGATACCATCAAATCAAGATGGCGGTGGAGGATGTGGAGAAGATAGCCTTCCTGACACTTGCATGCCCCTCGGGCTGCGCAACATGGGCACGACCTTTCAACGGTTGATGCAAATCACCTTGGGGCGGCATCTCGGCAGAAACACAGAGGCCTACTTTGATGACATTGTGGTCAAATCTCGCGAGGCGAGGACATTGATTCAAGACTTGGAGGAGACCTTCGAGAGCTTGCACCAAGTGAACTTGAGGCTTAACCCAGAGAAGTGAGTGTTTGGCATCCCCTCCGGCAAGTTACTAGGGTTCCTCGTATCCCACAGAGGGATCGAGGTGAACCTGGAGAAGATCAAGGCCATCGAAGACATGAGCCCACCACAGACCCTCAAGGAAATGCAGAAACTAGCAGGGCGGGTGACCGCGTTAGGGCGCTTCATCTCCAAGCTAGGCGAGCGTGCCTTACCCTTCTTTAAGCTCATGAAGAAGAAGGGCCCGTTCGAGTGGACCCCGGAGGCCGACCGGGCCTTCCAAGACCTTAAGAAATACCTCACCAGCCCCCAAGTGATGGTGGCACCACGACCTCTCGAGCCTCTGGTGCTCTACCTTGCCACCACCCCATAATCCGCCAGCGCGGCGCTGATGGCAGTTCGAGAGAAGCGCCAAGACAAGGGTGTGCTGCGCCAATCCAGAGCTGATGCAGCGCGGGGTCAGGAAGGCGCGACAAATCCATCAGCAGCGGAAGACCAAGTTCAACAGGGCAACATCGTAGAAGCTCCTGAGGACGGTCGTGTAACGCCCCGAGACCGATGTGCCACGTGTCCTCTAGTTATTTGCTGTTGTTGCATTGTCATTGCTTGCGTGTCATGCATTGCATATCATGTCATCATGTGCATTTCATTTGCATACATGTTCGTCTCATGCATCCGAGCATTTTCCCCATTGTCCGTTTTGCATTCTGGCGCTTCGTTCTCCTCCGGTGGTCCTTTCTACCTTTCTTTCGTGTGTGGGGGTTAAACATTTCCGGATTGGACCGATACTTGCCAAGCGGCCTTGGTTTACTACCGGTAGACCGCCTGTCAAGTTTCGTACCATTTGGACTTCGTTTGATACTCCAACGGTTAACCGAGGGACCGAGAAGGCCTCGTGTGTGTTGCAGCCCAACACCCTTCCAAAGTGGCCCAAAACCCACCTAAACCTATTCTATCTTCTAGAGCGTTCGCTCACGATCGCGTGGCCGAAAACCTCACCTCATTTGGACTCTCCTAGCTCCCTCTACCTCTATAAATAGATCCCTCCATTTCATTTTCGGGTCTTTTCCCCCGAAACGCTAGATCTCTCCTCTCCGCGCCGTCGGACGAAAATCGGCTGGCCGGACATGTCCGCCCCGTTCCGCCCGGCCAACCACCTCCCGCCACATGTCACGCCGCCTCTCCTCCACCGCCGCGGCCCGCGGAGCCCATCCGGGCCCGCGCGGGCCCAGATCCGCCGCCGTCGCACAGGCGCGCCCGACCGCCCGGCTTCCCTCCGCCTCGCGGGATCTACGCGCCGCCGCCGCATCCTTTTTCCGGCCATCGCCGGAGCCTCGCCCCGCGTCCTGATGGCAAGATCCAACGCCGCCAACTGCCGCCCCGCGCGCCGCCCGATGCCTCCACAGCGCCGCCCGACCTCGCCGTTGCCGGATCCGGGGGGCCCATGCCCGGATTCGCCCGTCCCTGCTCGCGGCCAACCACCTTTCGCCGGAGCGCCGCTCCGTCGCCGGAGAGCCAGCGCCGGCGCCTCTCTCCTCCGACGCCATGGCCTCGTCCTGCTCGGGAACGAGCTCGCCCGCTTGCGCTCGGATGGGCCTCTCCGCGGCCCATCTCCTCCTACCACCTGGGCCATGCAACACGGCAGAGCCGGCCCAGTTCCAGATCCGGCCCGTGCGGCCCAACGTGAGCACCCATGTTTTTTTTCCCGAGTTTTGGCTAAGTTCCAGTTATTTTATGCATTTTTCATGTCATCATAACTCATCATCCGTAACTCCGTTTTGGGCATATAGCATATCAAAATGTTTGTCTTAGAGAGTTTATCATTTCATCTCATTGCATCATTTTCATTTAAGCTCATCTTGACGCCCGAAATGCTGTTAGAAGAGTGCTACTTGAGATTATTATCAGATCTGCTGCACCATATAGCGATTTGTCATTTTTGCCATGATTAATGTGTGCATGGTATGCCCATGAGCTCTACATATGTTTTTTAAGGGTTTTGCCATCTTTCCAGAGGTGCAACCCATGTATTTTTGTGATGTGTGTGGTTACTAGCACAAGCTTGCAAAGTGAGGCATTCGTTAATGCCGATTTCAGGGACTTAGCATTTCCACTAAGTCCTTGATCTGTTTTTCTCATGATGCCATATGTTCATGTTGTTTCCTAGTGATCCGTGCCTCTTTTGAGGATGATCAGTAAGGATGTTTTGTTAATCTTGTAGTGCTCTATCCATCCATGCCTTTGTTTGCAATTATGGAGCACCCTAGCTTGAGTCAATCGAGCTCTACTTTTTCTATTTCGTGAATCTAGGCAGATTGTCTACTTGTTAGCGATTTTGCCGACGATGTTGTAGTTGATCCGTGCATGCTATGCTTTTGTTCTTGCCATGTCTAGCTTGCATTTTGTGTATTCTTGTTGGGTGTATGCTTATATTGTCATGCCTTGCTCTGTAGTGAGTGCATCGAGCTCGTAAACATGCCTACTTGATGTCTGTTTCAGCATGCTCCAGTTTTCACCAAGTCTGAGAACTGATTATGTTTTTTGCCATGTTCACATGCTTGCAATTGTATTTTCTGATCCCTTTTGGCTCAAGGTCACTTAGGGACTTTTGTTAAGCTCTTTGAGTATCTCCATGCCATGCTTTAGTTTTCCATGTTCAGGTCCTGTAGCATATAGTTTTCATGCTCTGAAGAGTGCTATCTGATCTGAAATTCCAGACAAGTGTTAACTTCACTAAGTCTGAGATCTATTTACCATATGCATTTTTGCCATGCTTGTTTGAACCTGTTAATGGATGAATTGGCCGTAGCTCAGTGCTAGACTTTTGTTAAGCATCATGAATGCATTCCTGCCATGTATTTTGATGCCATGTGTGGGTGCTGTAGCATGTTCATTTTGTTGCATTTAGCTGGCTACTTGCTGTAAATCGCAGAACGTGATCATATTTGAATTGCTTGCCATTTTCCAAACCGTAACTCTGATTCCGATGATCTTTATATTGTTTTCAAGCGATTTCATCTCATCTTTCCAGTGGCACACTTGGATTTCCAATTTGAGGCCAGGTTCATGCAGTCCTTGTCAAATCATGCATATGCATCGCATACCGCATCCCGCATAGCATACCATGTTCATGTGTTGGTTGTTTACTATGTTGTGTCCTTCTTTTCCGGTGTTTGCTTCTTCGGGTTGGTTCCGGTAACGTCGCGTTTGTGAGGACCCGTTCATCTACGTTTGTTTGTCTTCTTCATGGACTCGTTCTTCTTCCTTGCGGGATTTCAGGCAAGATGATCATACCCTCGAAATCACTTCTATCTTTGCTTGCTTAGTTGCTCGCTCTTTTGCTATGCCTATGCTGCGATACCTACCACTTGCTTATCATGCCTCCCATATTGTTCAACCAAGCCTCTAACCCACCTTGTCCTAGCAAACTGTTGATTGGCTATGTTACCGCTTTGCTCAGCCTCTCTTATAGCGTTGGTAGTTGCAGGTGAAGATTGAAGTTTGTTCCTTCTTGGAACATGGAGATGTTGTTCCTTGTTGGAACATGTTTACTTGTTGGGATATCACAATATATCTTATTTAATTAATGCATCTATATACTTGGTAAAGGGTGGAAGGCTCGGCCTTATGCCTGGTGTTTTGTTCCACTCTTGCGGCCCTAGTTTCCGTCATATCGGTGTTATGTTCCCGGATTTTGCATTCGTTATGCGGTTGGGTAATAATGGGAACCCCTTGACAGTTCGCCTTAAGTAAAGCTCTTCCAGCAATGCCCAACATTGGTTTTACCATTTGCCACCTAGCCTTTTTTTCCCTTGGGAGTCGCGCTCCTGAGGGTCATCTTTATTTTACCCCCCCCGGGACAGTGCTCCTCTGAGTGTTGGTCCAACCTGTCAGCTGCCGGTGACCACCAGGGGCAACTCTGAGCTGGCCTACCTGTACCTAGGACAATCTGAGTGTGCCCTGAGAAAGAGATATGTGCAGCTCCTATCGGGATTTGTCGGCACATTCGGGCGGTGTTGCTGGTTTAGTTTTACCCTGTCGAAATGTCTTGTAGAACCGGGATACCGAGTCTGATCGGAATGTCTCGGGAGGAGGTCTATTCCTTCATTGACCGTGAGAGCTTGTGATGGGCTAAGTTGGGACACCCCTGCAGGGATTTGAACTTTCGAAAGCCGTGCCCGCGGTTATGGGCAGATGGGAATTTGTTAATGTCCGGTTGTAGATAACTTGAACCTTAACTTAATTAAAATGAGTCAACTGCGTGTGTAACCGTGATGGTCTCTTTCCGGCGGAGTCCGGGAAGTGAACACGGTGTTGGAGTTATGTTTGACGTAGGTTGTTTAGGATCACTTCTTGATCATACTTTCTCGAACGTGCTTTGCCTTCTCTTCTCTCTCTCATTTGCGTATGTTAAACACCATATATGCAAGTCGCTTGCTGCAGCTCCACCTCATACCTTTAACTTACCCATAAGTTTAAATAGTCTTGATCGCGAGGGTGCGAGATTGCCGAGTCCCTGTGGCTCACAGATACTTCCAAAACCAGCTTGCAGGTGCCGTTGAACCGTGCAGATGACCCAACCAAGCTCAGGAGGAGCACGATGAAGATCTTGTCCTTTGTGTTGTTTCGTTCTAGTTGATTAGTAGTGGAGCCCAGTTGGGGTCGATCGGGGACCTTGTCGCATTTGGGGTTCTTCTTTTATTTTGGCTCCGTAGTCGGACCTTGAGTGTATTTGGATGATGTAATGCTTTATTCATGTAATTGTGTGAAGTGGCGATTGTAAGCCAACTATATATCTTTCCCTTATGTGTTACATGGGTTGTGTGAAGATTACCTCACTTGTGACATTGCTTTGAATGCGGTTATGCCTCTAAGTCATGCTTCGACACGTGGGAGATATATTCCGCATCGAGGGCGTTACAAGTTGGTATCAGAGCCTTCCCCGACCTTAGGAGCCCCATTGCTTGATCGTTATTAGCGGCCGAGTTGTGTCTAGAAAAATGTTTCGAGTCATTTAGGAATTATATATCGGAGAGTTTAGGAATTCTTTTTACTTCCCAGTCTTCTCATCGCTCTGGTAAGGCATCCTGACGTAGAGTTTTGACTCTTCTCTTCTCAAATTTCACTAAATTTTTTTTAGGATGACGTGGGTATCTTGGAATCGTTCTGATGGTTTTATGACGAGAACATTGTCTTGGTGCCTCCTGTCAGGGGTTTTTTGGAAGTGTCCCGGGGAGTTGAGCTCTGAGGTGTTGTCGTCATAATTTTATCGTTGCAGTTCTGGAATACCTGAGTTTAGTACGCCGACATCGAAAATCTCTTTTATGCAGTTCGTTGGTGAGATAACCTCGACACCACCCAGTACTGGGGCGGGAGTTCGGGAGTATCACCATAACTTGTATAACGGATGCTTTTCGAAGGTTGAGGTAGATGATTTCCGAAGGTTTCTTGGTTATCTGTTGAAGGATGGATACAGCTGGATGTAGGATTTGCTAGTTTTGGGTGAGATATTATGCTTCCCCTGTATCCCCAACACCTGATTGCATAACCGGAAAATTTCAGGAGTTCATAGGTGGGAATTCAAGTAGCTCTTAGGATATCTTTCCGACAGATGTATGATACGAAATTGGGGTTCGACGTCTAGTGGTCTGCCTATCCACGGTTGATTTTACAGTGGTATCGTTGTGTCTTAAAGAGTCCTCGGCTATGCCAACTCGGGGACGCTTCGTATGTCATGTGCACTGCTTTGTACATGATGGTGCAGTACGATCGAGCCCGTGTAGGCCCCACCACGAAAACTTCGGACGTAATCTCTATCATATGTTTGTTCCGGCTTATTTTGCAAGCCAATCCTTTGTTTTGTTTTGAGTTGTGGTATTCGAGTTGCTTCAATGTCAAGTGTTGATTCCATACCTTTCCTAAATGGTGTTCTCATACTCCATGCGAATACTAATCCTTCTTGATAATCGAGATTGTCATGTCAATCCTCTTCTCAACCGGTGTGCTTCTCCTCAAGTGGATCCGTTCACTTCAACATTCGCAAGACCAATTATCACTTTTTCTCAACGGTGTTCGTTTCATTCTCAACAGTGTTTTTCCCCCCCCCCCCCCCCCTTTTTTTTTTGAAGGATTCAGATCTCTTAATCGAGTATCCATCTTATTGATGTGAGGTCTTTCCATTCTTTTCTATCAATATTCTTATCCGGTGATTATCATGAAGATTCTAACGGAGCTTCTAGTTCATCATTCTTCGTTTCTTTTATCTTCTCTGATGGTTTCAAGTCAAGCTTTGTTGATCTTACCCTTTTCCTCATTTCAATGCCTTCTCATGCTGGTGCACTTCATAATAATTCACTTCTCGCTATTCATTTGTTCCGGCATGCTCAAATTTTCTCAAAGGCTCGTCTTGTCATTCAAGATCCTTTCAAGATCTTTCGAGGATGTTATCTCATTCAAGTCATTTAATTCAACCGGTGCAACCTCTCTTTTAAATCTTTTCAACGGTGTTTTTTTTTCAGTGGGCCCTAACCCACAGGTCTTTTCCCAGGATCTTACCTGACTCTTCTTATTTTCCTGGAGCTATCCTCAAATTTCCTTTTGAAGTTTGACGTAAGAATGATTTATCATCAGTCAAATGCTTTTCTCCAAGATCTGTCGAATTCTTTTCATCATTGGCTCAACCTCTTTGTTTTGATTTTTCCGGAGTGTCCAAATAATTCTTGGTGGTGTTTCTCGTCGTCATTCTCGAATTTTGAAGACCGAAGAAGAGTTTCTCTTTAATCTTGCTCCGTTCTCTTCAAGATTCGTGATTCTAGCTTGTGGACATCCTCTCGTAATTGTTTTGATTGTGAGAATTCTTTTCACCTATCCGGAGTAATTCAAGAGTCTTCTCAGTTTGCTATCCGGAGTCCATCAATTCAGATTTATTCATTCTCAGCTGTCAGTTATCATTCTCAAATCTTATCGGTCCTTCGTTCTAGTGATCTTCAATCAGCTCGTGATCTCTTTGTTCTCTTGTATCTAAATTCTCTCAAGCTTCTTCATTCATTTGCTAATTCTTACCCGGTGTTTCTTTATCTTCTCATCGTTCTTTTCAATTCTTACGGTGGTTGCTCAAGTGCTCTCTTCCTTCTTCATCATATCAATTCATTCCTTGTTTCAATCCTATCGGTGGTCCATTAAGTTTGTGTTATATCTATCTTAATCCTTTCTACGAGTATAAGTAGTATGCCAAATCCGTTGCTTGTCATCAATTTAATTGGTGAAGGATAAGCATAATGTAATTCTTATTCTTGTTTCATCGAGTGAATTTAATTCTTTATTCCGGAGGCTCATCAAATTCTTGATTTCATTTGTTCATCTTTCTTTTTCTGGAGTTCCAAGCTTTTCCGCATTATCTCGTCGCGAAGCTCCATCTAAATCATTGCAAGGCTTCACCTTGTGTTTTCAACTACCCTTTCTTTCCGTTTGATCATTCTTTTGTTTAACGGAGTTCTTCATGGAGGTTCTACATGATGGTTCATCAAGGTTTTATATTCCTTCTCGAAGTGTTCATCGAGATTCTTTTCCAAGAAGCTCAAGCTTTCTTCATATTGTAATCCAGAGTGCAATTCTTTCTTCCGTATCATTGGAGGTGGTATTATGTCATTCTTGATAATTTGAATTCATGTTTCATGATTCACATGTTGTCATGAACGAGATATTTTAAATCCATGAATCTGTTCATTGCTATTATCTTGGGTTATATTTCACCTAAAGCCTTCTCTAAGGTTTGTTGCTATTATGGTGCTTATAAATGATCCAAGTTCTTCATTTATCCTTCCCGGTGCGATATACTTTCTCGCCAATTTGTTCGTACCAATCCAATTCTTTTCTCGTGAGTGGCAGGTTGTCACCTCATAATTTGAGATGTATTCCATAAGACCATATCAAGCCTACTATTTCTCGTTGTTGGTTTTCAACAACTCCGTTCTAGCATTTGTTGTAACCGTGCTCTCTCAAGATCTTGTTTCCCTTCGTTCTGGAGACATTGTGATGTTGGTCTCCTCAACCCATCTTCTCGGATTATAAGGACCATGTTTT